>NC_056731.1:1329363663-1329503663 GCF_019279795.1 Protopterus annectens | reverse complement strand
TATGAGAGACAATACTCTAGCTAGCCTGTATAAAATATGTATAAAGAGGAAACACTACAGCAGGCTGTCTTCAAGTTACATTGCTGAATATTATTTTCGTTTTGAGTATGTTATTGACTCAACAACATCTTAGGATGTTATTGAGATCATGTGCAAACATTTTAATTTATCAACTGTTGTTCTTTATTTATCAACTGCTGCTGTTAGGTATCTGAAGACATTAACTGACTCAAAAATGCTTTTACTAATGGGGTAAGAATAAAGGAGGCCCACAACTCAACATTTTTAGATGTTTAAATTTAACCTACTTTCTTTTGAACTTATATAAAGCTTGACCAAATAAGTTGGTAAATTTTATTCGTTGCTAGTCAATGAAACATCAGCATCCAGTATGCATTCTGTGCATCAGAAAGGAGGAGTTCCATGAAGTACAGACATAAAAATATTAAATGGTATAGGCCCTGACACTGACCCCTGGGGTGTACCTCAAGTAATAGTCCAGGATTCCGAAAATGAGTCTAGTGTTCTAATGCTGAACTTTATTGTCCATACTACAATACAGAGGGTGATGTCAAATGGATTTCAAACTGCCTAATTCACTTGTGTGAGGAATAACATCAAAGCCTTTTGTAAGTCTAAATTTACTATTTCTGTTGGGCACATATGCCAGCAGTACAACTGTGTAAAAAGATAAAAGATTTGAGAAACAGGATCTAGAACTTTTAAACCTATTTTATTAAGGGTCTTGGTAAAGGTCTTCATGAGAAGGAAAAAGTTTTAATAAGCATTTTTGAAGCTTTTCTCTAGCACTGATGTGAAACTATTAAGTTGATAGTTTGAAGTCAAATTTTTTATCCCCAATGATATGGATATGCACTGCCATTGCATCCTTCCGTAAAGTCAGTAAAAAACTCTAATCAAGATTTTCCATTAAAAAAAAAACGAGAACAGGCAACAGCTGCTCAGCTTTGCTCTTATTAAAAATCTCTTATATAAAATCAGGAGGTGTGCTACACTTTGTCTACTGGGACTAGAAAATATTAATGTGGAGTTGAGGCAATCCAGCTTCTTGAAGGCCACTAGATTATAACATTGGCTATGGAACCAATGCACATCTATAGCATCTTACATCTTACTATAGTACAGTGTACTTTTCTAAAATGTGTTTACATTGTTAGCCTCGGGATGAAAGCCACTCAAGTTCCAATAATTCTATTTGTGTAGATATTGAATATCAAAGAGTAAACTTTTGAAAACTTGATTATTAGTAAATGCTTTCCAGCTGTCAGAAAGTATTTAGTCTGAGGTGGTATCAAGTGGATTTATTACAAATATGAATTTTATTTTAATTTATTACCTTATGCTAAGCCATTTCAAACAACCCCTTGAGTAGGATTTATAAACAAATTGACTAATATGCAAAACCATGCAAGTTGTCTTTGCATTCTAGACAAAGCTGCACCAGTTTATATCCCACTTGTTACCCAGTACCACAGACATGTTCTGGCAAGAGGCTCAGGCCTGCATGCAGATATGTCAATGGAGGGGGGGGGTGGCATATGTCAAAGTAGTCCACTAACATCCCAGTAAGAACCTTTGCAGGGTCAAAGTACTTCGTATTGGGATTTACTGACATCCATACTGGGCAATTTCTACACATTGAATTGCACAAAATGCATTAAATGAATGCGGCAGCATAAAAGTATACACTTATGCTCTTCAGTAGGACAGCATCGATTACATCTGACCCAGATTGTCATATCGTAAATTTATAACAGGTTATAGGAGTGTATGCCTGTTGTTCCTTGTGGGTTATACACAGACAGTTTATAAATGGATTATGTGAGTGTGTGTGTGTGTGTGTGTGTGTGTGTGTGTGTGTGTGTGTGTGAGTGTGTGTGTGTCTTTGTATGATTGCTTATTGTGACAGCATAGAATTGTGTTTGTGTGTGGCAGATGACCACTGCCTGAAGTGAACTGTGGCTGCTATGGATGGGAATATTGTGGGTACAGAGTGTACATGCACTGGATATGTGTGTGTGTGTGTGTGTGTGTGTGTGTGTGTGTGTGTGTGTGTGTGTGTGTGTGTGTGTGTGTGTGTGTGAGTGTGTGTGGTTTGCTAGGTGCCTGTGCAACCTATTAGCATAGTTGAACTGTTGAATGTTTAATTTTGAATGCCAGTATCTCGCTTATTTTAACATATTGTCACATAATCTTAATTTAAAAATCTTGTTTTCTTATACATCTTACTAACTTATTTCTCTTTATCATTGTCTAAGCTGTTACTTGTACACTCATCCATCCATCCATAACTCCTTTTCACCAGTTTTTCACATGGGGTCACAGTGTCACATTGGCAGTGACAGTCATATAATGCCAATGTTCAAAGTGCCAGGTCACTTGGCCTCGAGCAGTTGTTATTTCATACCACACACATATGCGCGCACTCACACATATGTTTTTGAAAAAAAATCATTTGACTTCCCAATATTAAAGGAATAGATATTCCAGCCTCTCCTGGTAGCTCAGAGACTTTGGGCTTGTCATGATTTGGTTAGGAACCCTTAGGGTCTTTCTAAATGTTTGATATGTTTAGTAAGATACATCTGAAAGGGGGCATTGTACTCAATACTTTTCATGATCTTTGCTGAGTAGAAAGGATTTCTTACCTGTTTAGACCTTGACAATTTTCATTAGACAATTAGCTAGGCTAAATAAAGTTATTTTCTGATAAGTGTTATTACATGATGCTCAAAATAGAAGAAGCTAACAACCCAAGTACCTAGGAAAATTAACATAATTTTCATTTTATAGAGGTGTGTTGTCTAGACAATATGATGAAAGGAGGAGTTGTATTCCAAAAGTGATGTTACTGCACTTTTTAGCATTTAGTCTGAGCACATTTTAGTATATCAAATGTTTACAACAGTGAGTTCATTCCGGAGGGATTGGATGTCATTGGGTGATTAAACAAGAACCCCCCATTTTGCAATTGTCTGCAAACTTTGTTCACCATAAGTCTTGGCTCTCTGTTTGGTGATCTGAGAAGTAAATACCAAAATGGAGAAATACCATGACTGAGACCTGTGGGAAACCCCTGGACCCTTTCATACTTTCAAACGAAGCACCTGCATCTCATACTCTGGTTTCTGTCTTTCAGACAGTTTGCTAGTTATCACCTCATATGGGCCACTTTTTAAAGCATTTAACTTTTATATGATGTCAGCATATTGAATAGTGTCAAAGGTGTTTGCGAGGTCATGTTATGTGACGTGGACTGCATAGCCACAATCTACAGCTTACATACCCCAGAAATTTACCAGATTAAATAGACAGGATATACCCTTCACAAAAAAAAAGTGTTGGGGGGGCAAGTCTAAATAGATTCTTGATATCACAGTTTAGGAGATCAGTTATAATATATTCTATGACTTTACAGATGAGGCATGTAAGTGTTATTATTATTATTATTATTATTATTATTATTACTTTATTTTTATTCTGTTTATTAACAAAACATTACACTTGACATACTTGGTGAACTACACTGTATAAGGTATCTTAAATAAGGCAAATCATTTTGCATACTAGCAACTTGTATGTGATATAGGGGATCACAAACAGGTTTCCAATCATAACAAAGTTACTATATGTTTGAAAAACAGATGTCAAGGAATTCAGCTCTTAAGTTTTACTTCATTCTACCTTCTTTGTGAATCCTAACATCCACTTTGAGTACATATAAGTATTTGTTTGTATCTGGGGACACTAGACCATACTTTTTTTCAATATATAGAGCTTTACATTTTCCATGTGCTTCCAGTTACATATAAAGACAGAGAGGAAAGAGAGAGAGAGAAAGAGAGAGAGAGAGCATGGAAGAGCTTTTAAAGATGTGTCACTCTTAATGCTATCAAAGATTTCTTTTTAGTACATGGAACACCATTTGTTGTGATCCACTATGAGATACACACAGGTGGGGATTTAATAAACTCCGTGTAGCAATAGTGTAAGGCCTACACAGACTGCACTGTGGCTGTGTCTGTGGCTCCCCCTCAGCAGCTCACTTTGCATATTAATGAAGGCACGCTACTGAGGGAGAGCCATGTAGCACAGTTACTGAATCAGTATAGGAGAGTGTTACAGTGTCTTGGAGATGAGTAACACACTCTCTGCACTGTCAATATAAAAGTTCAATATTTTATTATATTTATTTATTTTAGTTTTCTTTTACATTTGCCCGGTATGGCATAGCACTTAGCAATGGATATGTGCCGGATATCTAAAAATAGAAACCGGATACTTTTAATTTTAATGTAAAAGGTCACATTTAAACATAGCTGAGCAGGTTTGTCAAGTGAGGCACGGTGGTCAGCAGTGCTTAAACATAACTGAGAGCTATATAGAAATGTATAGCTAAAGTCATCATATCCATGGTAAATGAATAGTTAGAGTCATGGCCTTGTGTGCAGTAGGTGCACAGTTGGAATACACAGACAGGCTGTTCAGCATTTGCATCCATTAGCAAAATGTTATAACAATTTATTTGTTTTAATTACATATATATTGACATTTGTTAACTGGGTTAGTCCAGCTTGGCCAGCAGCCCATTTTCAGTGGAGACCCAAGGAGCAAAGCTCCAGTTACACACAAGTGTACAATACATAAAGTTCTCACTCCAAGGTAAAGGAATTAAAATGCATAAGGTTAGGAATATAGAAGTCAAATACATACACATAATAATAATGAACAATTAATTGGAAGTTAATTTTTTTATTGTTATTAAAAAATCGGGTTTGCTCTAAGCTAAGCATTGCTAAGCTAAGCCAATCATTGCTTAAACAGGTCCCATTTTAGCAGTACTTAGCAAAGCATATATCTCAACTTAGCTGGTTTGGACACCGCTAAGCAATCCCCATGTAAGCAGTTCGTAGCCTGGCTAAGGTGGTTTGCTCACTGCTAAGCACTGCTAAGAATTATTAGTTTAAGCATTGCACAGCTGAGCTTAGTTGGTTTGCACAGTGCTAAGCAAAACTAAGTATTTTTTTAGACAAATGGGCCAATGGCAGCAAAGTGCAGGAAAACAGCCTTATTTAAGTGCAGCAGGTGGGAATATAGCCAGAATCTGTTGAAGTTTGATCTTGGCAGAGGCTATGGAAGGAGTTGGAGAGGGTGCGTACTTCTATGCGCAGCGATGGGACATTTTGGAGTCCAGGGTCATGGTTGGACTCCTAGTAAAAGACCATGACATCCAGCTGCTGCAGGACCAGTACCAGGGGTTGGAATACAAATCAGAGGCCTGGGACCAGCTGGCACGTGACCTCACCAGTGCAACTGGTATCATGCACACAGGTGAGCAGATGCATCATCACTATGATGACGTAAAGCGTAAGAAGGGGCGACTTCTGGACACCTGGGTCCAGGAAGCTAGAGATGGGAATGCCTCACAAGTTTGAAAGTATTATTTCTATTGTATTGCCAACACCTAATCTGTATGTCTGATAGATAGATATGCATAATGGTGTGTTTCTCTCCCCACAGCTGCAGAGGACAGAGCTTGCAATGTGGAGGCTCATGCAGGGCACCTGATCAGGTTGCGCTGTGATTGTGGTGAGTACAGATGTATCTTGCAATCTATAGTCATATAAACAAATGTAAGAGTAAATTAGTAAGGGACCGTTAAGTGGTGGGAATAGTCATGTGACAGGGAAATGCATGACAGTCTTTCCCTACAAACATACACAGCCGATAGATCAGCACCTACTGCAGCAGCATGCATATTATGATGCAAATGACATATGACACTCACATCTGCCTGTCCCCCTACTCACCTCAAGCCAGCATTGTAAAACAGTAAACTGCCAAATAATCAGAATGTCTGTTCACAATGACCAAACATAGCATGCAAAACCGTGGACATACCTCATAAATCCAGACAGTGGACAGTATTATTATCCACCCCCTGTTATGCTGTAGTACCCACACTTTGAAAATGTCCATCTCACAGACCAGGGAAAGGGCAAAGGCTACATGAAGGCCTTAAATATAGCACTGTGGTGCCATGCCATTACATAATGAAAATGCAACCCAGCTGTTCTGGCTGCACTTAGCAAGTGTGAACCACAGATTGGCACAGATCACCTGTTCATGAGCATTAGCTACTAAAGGCAAGCTGCTGCCTATGGTAAACAGGTCTGTGACTTTCTTTACACAGGCAGATTGCAATATCATCAGCATTATACTGCAGGATTTCTGCACATACAGGAGTACAGTAGATTATCAGGTATGTAATAGAAGTCCCCATGTAATGGGACACAGATGGGTGGATGCATATGGGAAATGGGGATTACAATAATATGTCTCTAGTACACATCTTGGAATGACATGATGGTGTGAGTCAGCTGTCCAGCACCTACAGGCTTCCCTTTTGGCTGTGTCTGCTGTGACATAGAGCATATCTCTGCCACTATCAGTCCCTCCAACAATGGTGGGCTCATGTACAAATGATACTGGATAGTGTTTTAGATGATAGTGACAGTAAGTACTGGTGGATACAGCTGACATGTCACATGATGTACTGTCAGTCAGCTACCCTAGTTTGTGAATGTCACACAGGCATAGGTCAAACATTGTCCAGGTGTTCCTGACTGTTCCTGATGTGCTCTGGTTAGCTCACTGTGTACTCCACACCCATATTTCATCACTTGACAGCTATAGCTAGCATGCCTGTTGACCCCTACAGCAGGACAGCAGGTTATAGCCAGTAGTAGTGGGAGAACACAGGCCTGGCCTCAGCAACAGAGTGTACATATCGGGCATACAACATAAGGTAATGAATGCAGTACCAGATATTAATGTACTGTAACTGTTTTCTGAGTGGTCTGCTGTGTGATATCCAGATTCCCCACCATCTGGGAACAACGATTACGTATTGTCCAACTGTGTACCAGACATCCAGATTTGTCTGGCAGATGCCCCACATTTATCAGGCACACTACACAATCTGCAAAAATCTGTGTACTGCAGATGTCATACACCTACAGGAAAGATTTTCTACAGCACATATGCAGAGCTGTTTGTTTTGGGTCTCAGAAATATTGCTGGACAGTCCACATACACTTGTAGTACCACTCGCCTATTTTTGGATGGTGGTTGCATGACATGGTACTGGGACATCTCCCATAGGGGACACACCACAGTAGATGGCAGTGATGGGTGTTGAGACAAAACAACACAGTCTGACACAGCACACAAGCCCATAACTGTCATACCTAGGATCATAGGATGTTACTAGTCTATTAGTCCTGAGGCCCTCATAAGGGTAGGCCAGAGTTTAGACCATGTTTATGCATGTCACTACCCAATGCCCCAGTTCAACAGGGACACAGGTGGTATCCCAAGGGTGTATGTCCTATTTACCATTCAATTTCCCAGGTTTCACTTACAAAGGGGTAAAGAAGTACTCTTCCTGATGTGGACAGGGTGTCCCTTCCATATCTGGGTGAGTGTCTGAGACACACATCTGACCTGCCAACAAGTCCTGTTGATGTCAAAGACCAGGTTGATGTCTTGTGTGCAGTTTACTTGAGTGGAGTTTCACTTGCGGATGTGCAGCAGTCCCATCAAGGTGGGGTTTGTGATCGGCTTGTATGCCAAACAAAGGTCATCTTGGAGGAGTCTGTATGAAACTGGGCCAAGGGATAGTGCTTTTAACCTATCTGTGCATGGTGGATGTTTGAGGGCCTGGTATTCCCTGGTGAGAAACCTCTGTGGTCTCCCCAGCTGCTGCATGTACTTTGTGAGGTACATATCGAAAGGAGTATTATACTCAATAATGGCCCTTATTAGGGAGGAATACAGGGATGTTATGACTGCCATTTCCTGGATGACATACCCTTATGCATGAGGTGGGTCATGTAGAAGGCTTTCCTTACAACAGAAGCAGCATGATGGTCAAATGTCATGGTGCCATCAACCTGTGTTCCCGCACTCCTCACGACTGATTGTGTGTGTAGAACATTGTTAGTAATGTGATCATTTGTGGGGACGTCACTCTCCCTAAAGGGGATGATACTGCATTTTGTGGTATGCAGCCTGTAGTCATGTGTCTGGCACTGGTCATGAGTCTGTGTGAGACCCTCTTGATGTACGTTCACATCACTAGGGGATTTGGTGACAGCACCCAGCATGCAGTCTTCTGCAAATGTGGTCGGCCATAGCCCACTGGTTGTGCCCTGCACCTCAGAAGAGTAAATCACACATAACAGAGGCCCCAAGACAGAACACAGGTTCATGCTACTAGTTATGGGTCTACCACATGAGGTGGCTTCCCCTATATTATCTAGGTGGGTTCAGTCAGTGCTCCAGTGTGCTACCCATCTGGTATCATATGGATTGATGCCTACTTGAGAGCGTACATTTGTTATGGCCAAGTGGGGAATACTGTCAAAGTCTGTGGCCGGGTAAAAGTAGGCAGTGTGCAGTGTCTCCCCCTCATCAATGGCTCTGGTGGCTGTGTCACAGAAGTCAACCAAATGTAACAGACATGATCCACCCTTGACAAAGCCAAACTGTGTGTGAGTGAGTGGAGGTTGCCAGTGTCCTTATTAATGAGGTTCATGATAACCTGTTCTATGTCCTTTCAGGTCAGCCTAGTTAGGCTGATGGGTATATAATGTGCTGGACTGGTGGATGCCTCATCTTAGCATGAAGGGATGACAGTGGGTGTCCTCTACTCGGCTGGGACAAAGGTGGTATTCCAGCAGTGGTTGGTTACAGTGCCTAATGGTGCTGCAGGATCCTGCTTGAGGTCATGTAGGATGCATCCTGTGATGTGATCGGGTCCCATGGAGGCTGTATTCCATGACTTTGAGATGGCAGTGATGACCTGTTCCCTAGATATAAGGGGAAGGGGGCAGGTGCTGGGGATGTCCTAATGTAGTGATGGGAGGGAAAGGGGGTGAAGCTGTCATTGACTGACAAACAGCAAGTTTGCTATTTCTACAGCACTAATATATCTGGTGTCATTGACCACCACTTCTGTGCAGATGTGGGTGCTTCCTTTGAGCTTGCAGACATATGTGAAGAAGGAGATATGATTGCCAAGACAAACCATACCCACAGCAAGTGCAAAGGACAGGGCTACACTTTTTTGGCAATACAAAAGCCTATTTTTGCAGCATTTGCCTTTTGTAGCATTTGCCTAGATTATGTTAAATCCCATTACATTTAGGTGTTTCTGATGTAAAATAACTGCTTTATGCAACTATTGGATAAATGTAGGAATTGTGTGTTGTCCTATACTCCCAGGACATTTGTATTGTTTTGGTTGTTTTCACAGGATACACCTTGACAAACATGGACTGCAAACTGGACAATGAGACAGGTGGTGACCCGAACACAGTCACACTGCTGCAAGGGGATACACACACACACACACACACACACACACACACACACTTATAAATTGCCCTTGTTGAGAGTAGAACTCCAACCTGTCTAGTTGTATATACTACAGCACTACATACATGTTGCATGTGCCATGGAGCTTATAAGGGGTTGTAGTGTCTGCCACTGCTATTCAGGTGGATGACATCTGCAGGCACTGTAAAGTAATCCAATGAGGGGGTTACCTGGTAGCTAAAGGCCTTAAAAATGTATTGACATTGCACACACACATAGGCAAGACAGCCACACTGCTGCAGGAGATATGCTTACACACACTCACAGAGTTGCCAGTTATGAGACTGGAACCCTTACCTATGTAGTTGTATTGACTATAGTGCTACATACTTATCACATGTGCCATGGAGCTTAGGTGTCTGTAGAGTATCTAACTGTGCTTCTAAGGTAGATGACATCAGCAGGCCCTGTAAATTAAGCCAATGGGGGATTCATTGGTAGGTACAGGTCTTAAAATGTATTGGCATTGCACACACACTGCTGCAAGGGGATATACTTACACACACCCACACTCAAACAGTTGCCATTGCTGAGATTAGTACCTCTACTTATCTAGTTGTGTATACTGTAGTACTATGTACTTATCGAGTGCGCCATGGAGCTTAGGTGCTTGGGGAGTGTCTACCACTGTTGTCAGGGTGGATGACATCAACAACTGTTGACAGGGAGGCCATTTCTGTGGAGGACACTAGTCACAGGGCCATAAAAATAACTGACCAGTGCACAGACATAGGCCTATTGGGAGTGTGTGTACTGCTGTATGTGGATTATCTATACAAATCCACACACAAGGTGATGATTTGATGATTAGAACCCCCACTTACCTACACACTACAGCTCACAGTACTAATTGCATGTGCCACTGGTTATACTTAGTGTGCAAGGGGCTGCAGCAGCATGTCACTCTATACCTTTCTGCATCTCTGTCACTCTCTCTCCCTATCTCTCTCTCTCCCTCTTTATATACTACATATATGTTACCTATATATGTGTATCTATATACAACTCTACTGATACTAGATATCTTATATGTGCCACATACTGATAGATAAGGGTAATCATGTCTAATGGGGATAGGGAGAGACAGTTAGGTATACATAGCTGTCTGTATGCACAGAGATATATTGATATCTTAGTTCTATAATCAGATGTAGCTTCAGACATGAGCTGAAATTAGCTAAGTGTAGGAGCATGCCCACTGTGACCATCAGTACTTACAATGGGACTCCAGGCCTGACCTACCTGTACGCCAGTCTGGAATTTTGTGTGCTACAGCCAGTTGGCTGGTGAACCTGATTCAACAGTCATGCACCTCACTAATGCAATGGCTGAGGGATTTAATGGTTGAGTGCTGATCATAATATATGGCTAATACTTAGGGTGTGTACAGATTGTATTAGACTGAACAGGGTTTTGCATCATATGCCTGTTACATTTTACATAGCCATGTGATTTCCTAGTACATCAGTAGCAGATGATTATAGATTGATGTGAGGAGCTGCTGACAGACATTTGGGTTACTGATTGCATACACTGCAGGAAACCCATGCTACTACAGGAACTGTTCTACTCTGCAGTCTCCACATTTGTCTGGTCATTAGTTCCTCCTTCTCCTTATATGTGGGCCTTTGTTCTGCCCTGCTCCTGTTCCTGGCTTTGTCCACAGTTACTGCTCTATGTAGTTGTAGGTATGCTGTGACTGGGGTATGAAATGTAACACCACAGACAGGGTTATAGACTTCACACCTCTGACTGTACCAGTTTTGCAGGATGTCCAGTATTGCGGCCCATATGTCTGTTCTGGTCCTCAGACAGTTTGTGTTTTATTGGTATTATCAGGCTACATGGTGCCCATACCTCTCAACCTCTTAGAGCAAGAAATGTGGTGCCCATACCTCTCAACCTCTTAGAGCAAGAAATGTGGACAAAGACATATATAACAGTGGGACACAGGCCCAAACGTGGGGACAAGTTTGTAATATTGTTCTTACAAACATAGACAGTTTGTAGAATAACAGGTTTTGTGCTAGCATGACTTCCTGATGGGTATGAAATCTGCATCTGAACTGTCTGTCATTATTTTCTAACGTCAACCTTTATTGATTTGCACTAGTTTGCCAGAAAACTACAATGATATGACACACAGACCAGAAATATGAGGTAAAAATTTGGACATTCTGTGAAACTCTGTACATTTGAGGGGTATGGTGGTACCCACTGACTTGTTGTAAGTACTGACACAGTTACGTGATGGTCTTTACACCCTGGTGCTACTCTGACTTGTTACAACCTGCTGTTCTACTGGACATCATCTAGGTTACTTAGAGCTGTGTACTGTCCATATCTGTGGCCCCCTGTCCCTCTATTGTCTCTGGCTTTGTCCAGCATTTCTGCAGTAACAAATAGTGACATATGGACAATCTTTAGAACTCCTACCATAGGTGTAGCTCAGATGCAAAATAGTAGGTGCAGCCTGTCTCGAACCATGAACACCATCAACCATAGTAATGTACTTAGTCACAACATGTTGTAGTTTATTTCCTGACACTATCAACCACAGACATACATAGCACATTGACCCTTGCATATTGTGAAAATGGAACATGTCACCAGATTGATTGGAACAGCCCTGGGATTGTGTGTACTGATGCTATTACCTTATGAACATAATTTTACTGTTATATGGAAACACAGGTGTGTTGAGATGGGGGGACTGTAGCACTGACAGTTAAGCATCTGTCCATTGGCCTCACCGTTTGTAATTCCCTCACATAGTGCAGTGAGTTTTTCTGCCTTGGGGCCTACTGCATATCATGGGGTGGACAGTATTGGGCACAGAGTTCCTGTTGTCCCACACAACTGATAGCTCTCTGCAGGTAGCCATATATCCCACTGTATTCCCCTGTATACATGCAGCAGGTCCGTACATATGCTACCATAGTCTAGTACCTCATACATTTGTTGTAAAAAAGAGTGACTTATCTTTTGACTGCAGCAGTTGAAGTAACTGCGCTTCAGGGATGTCTCTGTCTGATGCATGCAGTACACAGCCAAAACATGGTAAGGTACAGGTTGCGTGATGTGGCTGGTATCCTTTTTACTATGTATGTGAGTCACAGTGAGGTGTCATTTCCTAGGACCTTAGGTTGTCAGTACATGTGCTATGCGTTGCCTCTTTGCCAAGGCCAGGGCATACTGGGCATGCCTACATCTGTCTACAGGGACAGGCTCAGGGGATTCCTCCTCTGACTCCCCCTGTGGCTGTGGGGACCTTGGCACTGGTAGGGGTGATGTGTGTCCCTTCCCTGTGATATTCCTGCTGCAGCTGTTTCCAAAGGATCATATTGTGTAGCATGGCACATACTGTGAACAGGCGACACTAAAAAATCCAAACAAATAAACTCCACCAAAACACAAACCGAAGAAAAAAACACTCCAAGCCACAATGTATGAGTTAGTGCTTTCGTTTACTAAATTAAGCAAACTTCTTCAGACAATTACACTAATACAAATACTAAAACATGACAAATGGCATAATCACATCAGAAATCAAACCCTGCCTACATTTAAAACGACAACCAAAAATAGCTGCCCTACACTCATATTTGACACATTAGACCCAAATATTATCAATCTATATAAGTATATACCAATATAAAAAGTTTTTTATAAAAAACATAAGTCAATATTATAAGCACAAATGCATATTTAAAAATTCATATATGATTAGATACCTATCCAAATAGAAATTTAATAGATAAGTAAACAACCCAATCCAAGAAAGGGATACAAGGCAGCAATACCCTGCCAGAAATATTAGAATAGGAAACTAACCTACCTAGAAAGGGATTTTAACTTGAGAATACACTTAGATAAAATATCATTAAGTCCTGGGGGAGTATGCGTACTAAGCCTCAACTGCCATGTTAATTATTTTTCATCCAATTTCAAGGATGATGGACCCCCCTGTCATTATCTGCTATTTTATCAATGACAAGAAACAGGAAATTGTGAGAGGGATTACCCTTCACATGCCTAGCCAGAGCATTGTTCAAGTTAAATTCATTAATATTGTAAACATGCTCATAGATCCTATTCTTCAAAGGCCTCTCTGTCCTGCTAACATAAAAGCTGGACAATTCTGGCAAGTGCTCAAATAAACAATTCCCCTTGACTCACAGTTAAATCTCCCTTTAATAAAAAAATGTTGGTTATGTACAATAAAAATAATTAGTGGTATTAATGTATTTACACATCCGACACCTCCCACATTTCAAAATACCACAATGTGGGGAATATTTGAAAGACCTGCAACTTTCCAAAATTGCCTTCAAATTCCAACCCCTTCTAAAAATTACCTTTGGTAACTTGCCCACTTCATCCCTAATAGTGGTATCCTCATGCAGAAAGCACCAGTTCTTAATTAAAATAGATCTTAATAGTGGTGCATCCATTGAAAAGGTAGTTATAAACCCAGTGTTAGTGTCAACAATCATCTGTGGTGGTGGGAACCCCCCAACCATCACTGTACAAGCTACACCACCAAAAGTATCCGGCCCCACATGTGGCGCCAAGGGACTAAACTCTGAGGGACTCAAGGGTTGTTCAGTCAAGTTCAGTGTTAGATTACCCCCATTTTCCTGCCCAGCACTTCCAATTCCAAGTAATAATGGTGTAAATATAACTTTAATTCTTTTATCATGAACCTCATTTATCAACTGGTTCACAAGTTTCAATAGGTAACCCCTCTTAAGAAACATATCCCTCAAGAGGTTACACTCCACCAGGAATTCAGAGTCAACAGACACCATGCTGGCCGCTCTAACTAATTGGCCCTTAATAACTGCCCTCTTCTGGTGGTAAGGATGGAAAATGGTGAAATTTAGAAAGGCGTTAGAATAGGTAGATTTCCTAAAAATCTTTGATGTGTACCTCCCATTGGTTCTATCCTTAGTAAGTTCGATATCTAGCTAAGCTATTTTATCACTCTGGAAATCCCAGGTGAAACCCAAAAAGTTTGTAAAACCCATAATATGGTCAACAAAGGCCAATGCCATGGGCCAATCACCTCTCCACAAGATGAATATACCATCCAGGTAACGGGTATACCACACAACACTTTGCTGGAAGATATCATCTTTAAACAAATAGTTCTTCTCCCAGTGGACCATCACTGTATTCGCAAAAGTGGCATCACAGAGAGAGCCCATGGCAATGCCAGTCTTTTGTAAATAAAATTCTTTGTTAAAAATGAAAAAATTATTACTAAGTACTAGGTCCAGCAGGTAATCAATAAGATTAGTAGTCAGGCCATCAACTCGTTTATCCACCAAAAAATCCCTCACCCAATTCCTTCCAATATCCTGAGGGATGGTAGTATATAGATCTCAGACATCAGTTGTAAGGAAGTTGAATCCATCACTGAAGGGTAATTTATTAATAGCCTCCAGAAATGCCCAAGAGTCACTGCAAATATGGGACTCACCTAAAAGTACCTGTTGTAACTTATTATCAATAAATGTAGCACATCCATATGTTATTGATTGCCTACCATCCACGATTGAGCATAATGGGGAATTATCCAAATTTTTGTGGATTTTTGGTAGCCCAAAAATAATAGGCACAACTGTGCTAATGATGTTCAGGTAATTAAATAAATCAATATCCACAGAGCCATCAATAAACAGGTCATTAATGAAACTTTTGACACGTTGATACACCCCATTAATTTCATTTCTAGAAACCTTATCATATGCCCCACAAGACAGCAACAAGCACATTCTCCGGATGTAATCATCATTATCCATAAAAATTAACTCCCCTCTCTTGTCAGGCTTAATGATGTGGATACCAGCAAATCTCAAACTAAACAAAGCATCCCTTTCAGAGGGGGATAGGTTATTAATGTGATTATGATGGGCAGACTTGTTATTTAATAAACTCCTTATATCATTTTCAAACAATTTTTCAAAGAGAAGAATGGAAGTCTGCAAAGGGGGGTTAAAAATACAACCTTAAAATCATTCAGCGAGTTGCTAGAATTACCAAGTAATACATTTAAATTGAGTTTCCTAGTAAAACATTTTAAGTCCACCAAAGTTCTCACTAAATCACTCTGTGCAGTAGGCACAAAAGTGAAGCATTTGACCAAAGTCTCAATTAAAGTAAGAGATGGTACAAAGTCAGAATAATTAAATATTTTAAAGTCACCAGTGCTATTATAAAAAATTCGCACTGCAACCCTATCCTCTGTGATTTGGACATAGAGGCAAGTTTCTAAACTATCATCCACTGTCTCCTCCATTTGTTCTGCTACCTCTTCTTCCAGTGTTGTTTCTGGAATCTGCCTTGCTGTCTCCCTGAGGTTTTGCCGTTGGCCCCACAAAAATCCTGGGAAGGAGCAGGAGTATTAACTGTGCCAGTAGCATTAGTAAAACAGGCGCAGTCCCACCTATTGGCAATTCTTTCATTTCTCCTAACACCTGATTCCTCAGTATCAGTGTTGTTACCCGGGCTTGAGGATCCATTTTTATTTACAGGGACATCAACTGAATTAGTTGAACCTAATCCATTCTCACTCACGACCAATGGTTTATTCTGCATATTATTTGGGGGTGGGGGATAAGCTAACCCATGCTCATAGTCATGCTTACCCATATTAAGGTTTCTTATTTTAGTTTCCCTGATTTTAACCAGGGCATTGTCAATACTGGAAAATATGAGTGAAAAGTCATACTTATAACATGTAAATTCCTTGTCTGCCTGGATATCTGCATCCAGGTGGATTAGTTCAGTTTTAAGGACCCCGATTGGAGTTCATACTGTGAACATGTGTCACATGTGTTTGGAGAGTACTGCAGGGCTCCACCAGATATATCGAGACAGCAGAACCGTGACTTGAGCAGCCCAAACAAGTGCTCAATGATGTTTCTAGTTTGTACATGTGCCTCATTATGGCATTCTTCAGTAGGTGTGTGTGTATTTCTGATGGGTGTCATCATCCATGGTTCCAGTGCAGAGCCAGCATCCCTCACTAGATGGCCATATGGGATGTCCCCCCAGCAAATGTCTGTTACAGCTGTGAAACATGCCGGATGTGGGAGTTATGATAGCTGCCAGGGCTGCCAGCACACACATTCATGATAATGACCTGGATATTGCACATGACCTGCTAGTTGATGGAGTGATACATCTTGCGGTTGACATATACCCTACCCTCTTCACCAGGTGGTGGTTTGATGTGCACATGAGTGCACCCAGTAGCTCAGGGTAGTGTTCTACATGGTGTAAGAGATGCATATTGCTGGTCCTCTACTCAGGGGTGTGGGGTAAATAAAGATACTCACTGGGATGTGCTTGCATGGCATAGAAGAACTGGTGGAGTACCCTTGATGCAGATGCATGTGAGACCCCCCCCCATTATGTCCCCAGTTGGCCTTTAAAAAGTACCTGTAGCTAATATTCTAAGGGCTACACATACCTTTGTTTCCACTGGGATGGGTTCCCTTCTGTTGTCTCTGGGTCTAAGTTGAAGGCTGCAGAGCTTGGTGAGTTCTTGTAGTATGTCCCTGTCCACCCTGTAGCGCTTTATAATCTCCACCTCATGTAGCTCCTGGAAGGTTACCCTGGGCTTGAACACTCTTTTCCTTCTTAGACTAGGCCTGTTGTCAGCATCAGCATCATCAGTGACCTCAGCCTCAAGCACATACAGATGTAGCAGAGCAGCAGCAGACCCTAGCACATTATCAGTTAAAATTCCCAAGTGTGTACTCCAATGGTGCAGATTATGTGGGAAAAAAATCAGATTATAGGGTACATGCAAACTTTATAGTGGTGTGCTGCAGATGCAGCCTGTGGGATTGGCTCATTAAGCTAAATTCCACCTGACAGGTATATCATTGGGAGTTCAAATTTACCAATGTCTGTTGAATAGGGCTTTTCAGTCATTTCTACCTGATTGACTTTCCCAGGCTATTTCCTTTTCTTTTTTTTTTTCAAATTCTTTCACTGCTAAGTACTGCCGTGTGCCAAGCAAACCTGCGGTGCTAATGTAAACAGTGCTCGGTAGTATTTGACACTCCTCCAAACACAGGCATGCTCAGCTTTTCTTAAACCAGCTAAAACATGTGCCACAGGGTTAAGCACAGCTCAGCAGCATCAGACACCCCCCCCCTTGCTTAGCTGTGTTTAGCTGAGCACAAAGAGGCGCCACTGAGCTCCAATCGACTTGCATATAGCGTGACACACCCCTTTTTGATGTCAGCTACCTATTTTACTACTACCTACATGGTTCTAGCCCTACTGTGGGTTGTATCTGCAGACACTGTAGCCCTTTTTGTTATTCAGTAACCCCAGCTCATTTACAAACAGCTAATTGAGAATACCCTGGATACTTCACTAATCCAGGGCCTGCCTCCATAGCAAAAACTGACACCTGCCATTGTAAGACTCTGCACATTGGGTACTATAATGCACTATTTTTGAAAATGTCTAATTTTCATATTTTACTCTTTTTAATTATTATTATTTTTTTGCATAACGGCATGTTTGCTAAATATATATTTTTTATTGATTTGCATTGCTTTTTCAACTCACTGGCCATAGTCTTGGCCATTTGCATGCCTACAGTGCAATATCCACCCTTTTTTGGGGGGCTTTTACAGCCCCTGTTTAAATTTTACATTTCAGTACATGGTTTCTGTCCACTTACATTTCTAACACCAACACAGCACCTACACGGGTGCCTTTCTGCTTATTGGATTGCAAGTCAACCTCCATGCATTATGGCTTATGAGGTGATTTGCATCGCACAGACACTTTCGTGTCCACACACTCATGCATGCCCCTCCACCCTGTTTATTGGATCGCTTGGCGCCATGTCCCATGTTGGGGCCTTGCTACTATGCCTACATGGCACATTTCTCCATGTAGTCTTTATTGAATTACCCACACAGAGTATTTTGCAGCTTTGAAATTTGTAACCTACTTAGCACTGCCTCAAAGACAGCTGCTAGAAGTGGAGTATATGTCTCCTCCTGTAACAGCTTTAAAAGTTGTAATACACTTTGCACTGTCACACAAAAAATAAATATGGCAGCATGGAGTGTATTACAACTTTTAAAGAAGGATTTCTAGTCAAAACTTAGATAAATGAGTGGTAATAGATGTATGTTTTGACTATATAAACCCTAAAGCATCTAAGGATATGTGGGAACAGTTTAAACAAAAATAGTACAAAATCTGGGAAACTAAAAGCTCTTGGTTATGGATATGGATAGAAAGATAAAAACACTAATAATGATTTTAGTCTGTTGAAATATATATGTAGGCCAGGCATATTTTTATCAACCAGAGGAGGCATTGTGGCTGGTAATTAACAAAGAGTAGAAGGAATTTATTTGGGAGGAGAAGGGAGCAAGAGTTAAGTGAGACAAGTTTATTCTTCCCATAGAACAAGGTGTTTAAGGATTATTTGATTTGAAGGGATACCTAACAGCTATGCATTTAAGGCTCATATACAAAATACAAGCAGAAGATTATAAATCAAAGTTGAAGCTGATGATTTTTATTTAATAACAAAGATTATTTAAAAAACACCTATGCACATCAGCAACAGAATATGTGTAATAGTGATGTGAGGAATGTTAAAGTCATACATTTAAGAAATTAAGAAATGCATTGGAGTGTAAAAAATGTACATGTGGGTGAATGTATGTCTTCACCTACACCTGCTGGAGTGTGTGTGTGTGTCTGTATATATAAAATGACAACAATATAGAAAATGTTGTCATGCTTCTGCACATGCAACAAAAGCAGCAAAATAAGAAATATCATTTTTGTAGTGGGGAAACCACCCACACCCCTCTACACCCCCTGTTAATTATATATACTAGCTCCAACATCACACAATCCCCAGGATAAGGGCATATTCCCATATCCTGTGGATTGTCACTCTCAAATACATGTTGTCCATTTGTTCTCATGACAAAAGCATGTTGACAAAAAGGATGTCAACATTATAGCATTTTGCTGAATGGGACTAATCCTGTATGCATTTATATCCATATCTCTACCTATACCTATATCTATAGCTATAGCTATAGCTATATCTTTATCTATATCTATCTAACTATATCTAACTATATCTGATGCCAGTGGGTGAAACTGGTCTGCTTTAATCACTTGTATTAGTCAGACTATTTTTAATGGATGATAAATTTATCATAACATGAATAAATCACTATTAAGTGATTTTATTGAGTAGAGAGTGCTGGTTTCTACTTGAAGTGGGGATATATATATATATATATATATATATATATATATATATATATATATATATATATATATATATATATATATATGTGTGTGTGTGTGTGTGTAGTACATTGTATCAAACAACGATTTGTCTGAGTGTTTGAGTGGGTAAGTGTGTTAAATGCTGCTAATGACTAGTGTAGTTTAGTCAAAACAAGGATGTTTGAATATTTTTAGTAAGGTAAGTGGGACTGAGTTAGGTGTATATACGAGTGTTTGGGTTGGGTGTATATATAAGTTTTTGTGTGTTATTGTGAAGGCTATGTGTGAGTGTGTGTGTGGGGAGTGTGTGTGTTTTGGTTAGGTTTAGAGTAAGGACTAAGTTAGGTTACGTATATGTAGTATTATGGATGTTTGATGATGATGATGATGATAGTGATGTGTGTGTGTGTGTGTGTGTGTGTGTGTGTGTGTGTGTGTGTGTGTGTGTGTGTGTGTGTGTGTGTGTGTGTTTACAAGTGTCTTGAGTAGCAATACTATTAGGGAAATGGGTTTTGTAAATTAATATGTCTAGCATTATTGGCAGGACCACAGTTAGGGATAGCATGAATGAGTAAAGTGAAGTAGAAGGATGAAGCAAGGAGCAGTGCATTCAGATCCAACAGCAGACACACTGGTCAGCAGCCAAGGACCATAATACTGTTTCTGCAAAGTGCAATCCAGGTCACCAATGCAAACCTCCAAGTAATGAGCATTTTAATAATTTATTCAAGAAGAGATTATAGCAAGGATCACTGCCAACTTGTCAATGACAAAAGCAGACATTTGATTCTGGAGATGCTCTTAAGATGGTAGCATGAAGATTTTACTATAGCTAAATTGTATCCATTGGTCTCAACATGTAGTCAAGATACACCCACAGAATCTTCACTTGGTGTCAGCATGCAGCCAAGCAGCAACCCCATACTCTTAATCTAGGGTACACATTGTAACCTGTTACTCCCTTAATAATAATATGGGTCAGTTAAGCAACATTAGATGTAATCAGGGAAGCATGCATGATGGTTGCGTCTGTTTTGGCTGAACTGCATGCCATCTATCAAAATTGAAATTCCTTGCAGGACATTTCTGTAATGAAAGGTCAGACACCATTATTGAGTAAAGGAGCAGTACCACCCATCATATTTCATAATGCAAAACATTTATCATATGTTCATATATGAAACACTGCTCCTTTTTCCCCCAGACTGCAATAACAAACCATACTGAATATAATAAAGGGAATTATATATGTAAAAGTTCCCTTTCTGTATGCTTTTCAGACTCTACTGATGCACTTTTTTCTTGTAAGTTTTAATAGGTTATAATGGTAATAAGAACAATGTGAAATTCGTCTGTGTGATAAATTAAAAACAATTAATTTAAAATAATTTTTAGCATACTGCATCCATCTTCTGCATAGTGTTGCCATGTCTATGTTCATGATAATCCAAACCATTTTTGCTGCTTTTCAACAGAATATCCAGCTATTGAAGTAGGTCACTTCAATCTTGTCCAGTGTAATCATTCATGCTTATGATGTACTACATTTGCTACATTCTTTTAATCTAAGATAATCACTCCAGTTTTTAAATATTATTACCAGTGTTATCACTTCCCAGAAGCTCTTAGCACTTTGATGTCTATTGACCCCACTACAAATGTCACCCTTTGGTCTGTGGGTCTTATATAACAGTATGAGGTCCCTATTTCTGCTGCTCTTTAGTAAAGTGACAACCTGTGAGGAATGTGTGGAGATTTCGGTGTTCATTTGTAAGTCAAAAGCCTGTCTCATTGTTGCATCAGACTAGGGCAGGTTAGCCCACTTCTGTGAGATGTCCTTTCTCTGAATCAGGCTTTCTTCTACTGAAGTAGCTTTGAGAAATATGTACTTTGATTATACACTGCTACTGTACTTATTTATTTCATTATATATTCCATCCACTTGCATCTTATTTCAATTTATATCATGTATACTGACTATTTGCTTACCTTTTCTTATATAGTACAGTCATCTGGTATTTAACTCATACAATCTTTTGAGATATCAGCTAAAAGAACAGCAGCACCAGGCAGGTATCAGCCAAAAGAACACCAGCATCAAGTAGGAATAAGCCAAAAAAACAGCAGGACCAGGTAGGTATTAGCCAAAAGAACAGCAGTACCAGGTAGGTTTTAGCCAAAAGAACAACAGCACCAGGTAGGTATTAGCCAAAAAAACAGCAGCACCAGGTAGGTATTAGCCAAAAGAACAGCAGCACCAGGTAGGTATTAGCCAAAAGAACAGCAGCACCAGGTAGGTATTAGCCAAAAGAACAGCAGCACCAGGTAGGTATTAGCCAAAAGAACAGCAGCACCAGGTAGGTATTTGCCAAAAGATCAGCAGCAACAGGTAGCCAAAAGAATAGCAGCACCAGGTATGTTTGGGACAAGTCTGTGGTTATCCCAAGTGTTGCCTTCCATTTAACAGTCATCTGGTATGTCTTTTTTCATTTGGCACATACATATCATTTTGACCTGATATCATTCATTTTTACTAATTAAAAGGCGCATTATTAAGTTTTTCCTTCTTGACCTTTCCATTTTTTTCTTATATATATATATATCTATATATATCTATATATATATATATATATATATATATATATATATATATATATATATATACAGACGACAAAAAAACACATTTTTTGTTGTATATGTATCATCTCACAATGTTCAACTTTATCAGACTTCTTATTCTACCTTAAATCATTTAAACTTTCATTCTGAGAGAAGAAAATTAATAAAATCATCCATCCACCCATCCATTTCCTAAACTGCTTGCCCTAGTGAGGGTCACAGTGGTAGCCAGTTGAGTAGGACACATCAGACCTCTCCGACCCCTACAGATGTTCCAAACTCATCCTGTGGCAATCCCCAAGCATTCCTAGACCATCTGAGAGGTATACTGTAAGTTCTTCATTATCTCTCCTGGGGTCTAATGACAGTGGGTAGTGCTTGATATATCTCTCATGGGATGTGATCGGGGAGGATCCTCTGTAAGTGAACAAACTACCTCAACTGTCTCTTCTCAATTTAAAGTAGCAATGACTCCACTCTAACATTCGTCAGAAGCTTCTTGCTCTATCATTGAAAATGATCCCAGTAGCACTGCAAAGGAAACTCATGTCTGCCTCACACACCTGCAGTCTCATTATTTGGGCACTGGTAAGAACTGGTCAAGGTGGAAACAGTCCGAAGACTAAATTAAGCTCTCCATCTTAGGACTCAACTCATGATTGACCACCATAGTCTTATACGATGCTTGTTGTACTTCTACCACTGTAACTACCCTCTGGCCCAGCTCTAATCTGTTATGTCTTCACTCATGGAGAAGACTACAAGATAGTTGAACAACTTTATCGCAGACATCTATTATCCTTTCTCCTTCAGAGAGCAATCGACTCTCTACTGGAAAAGAACCATAATGTCAGATTTGGAGGTAGGGATTTTCACACTAACCATGTCACACTCAGCAGGGAACCACTCCAGCATGTGGCAGATGTCAGTCATTTGAGGTCAGAAGAACAATGCCATCTGAAAACAAAAAATATGCAAGCATCTAATTCTTAAAGTAATTAAGTTCCAAATAATGGTGGCATGATATCATATCCCTGAGTACTAATCCTGCTAACACACACTGCTCTTCTTCTCATCTCACAGCCACTGATTTCAGCCTCCACTTTAATGCACTTCCCTTCCCTGATTCCATTAAAAAGCCTGCCTCTCCCATCTCCCTCTAATGTCTCTCATCTGCCCTTTATTCCCACTTTCCATTTCAAAGCAATAAAAGCTAAAGATATGCAACCATTACTTGAGGGACTAAAAAGTGACTCACCTGCTAGTCCTGACATTCTCCTCCTATAGTTCTTATTCCTATTTAAAGACTTAATAGTCTCCCCTCCTTCACATTTATAATCTCTGTCTAACTTAAAACATCATGCCTGATATTTAGAAAACAGCCAGCCATTATTACCCCCCCCAAAAAAAAACAAATCAAACCCATCCCATGCCACTGAAGTCTGTCCCATTTACATTATTCCCATACTTGGTAAAATCCATGAAAAATTAGCTTACAATCAACTCACCCACTGCATCCCTCAGTATCATCTACTATCCTGAAAGCTGCATGGTATTTGGGCTAGTATGAGTACTTATCAAATATTTTAAAGCGCTTTTTCATCAGAGTGAATAGCTGACTTCCTCAGAAATAGCAATACATTGACATCATCAAGGTATTTAAAAAGTCGTTTAAAAACAAAACTAATTACTACGTGGGTGCTGGAGAACCTCCCCAATCAATTTAAAGGAATATTAACATTCATTTAACATTATATCTCAAAGAATGTAATACCTGACATAAATAAATAAATATTATAAACAACCGGTAGAAATTAAATACTAAAGACATTGCCATCATTAAATAAATTAGACAAACATTGTAAATCACATTGTAGTACTTGTAAAGTTTCTTGTAGATATATATTGGTGGAAGCTAGTTTAAAAAGTAAATAAATCAACTCAACTATGAGGTTAGTGAGGTGACGACGATTGTGCAACTGACCTTAATGATAGTAGTAGATATGAAATAGAGGAAACTACAATTACTGGTACAAACAATATAAATACAACTTACTTTATTACAACATTCAGTACGGGAAGTAATACTTGTATTGATATAATTAATAAGAATTGGGAACTGTTTAAAATGTACCCTACAATTTTCGAAAAACTAGGTGACAGACCAAAAGTTGCCTTCAGAAAAGGGAGGAATATTAAAGTTGTATTGGAAGGTAGTAAACTTTTAGTGGACCGCAATGCAGGTATGTTGAAGTGTCAAAATTGTAATTATTGCAGGCATGTGGAAGAAGCAACCTGTTTTGAGCTTAATGGCACTTGCTACAAATTAAAACATAAATATACTTGTAATTCTACCTTTGTTATCTACTTAGCTAGATGTACATCATGTTTGGCCTTTTATATTGGCAAGACCGAAAGGAGACTTATGGATAGGATATACGAGCACCTATATGCCATGAAAAAATCCAAACTTGATAATGCTAAACACACTTTAGTTTTTAATGATCATAAATTTAAGTTTTTAGTTATAGACCAGGTTTGTTGTGACAGTAGAGGGGGGCCTAGACCTATTAAACTGGAAGAAGCTGAGCTGATTTGGCAAGTTAGGTTAAATGCGTACTGCCACCCAGGACTTAATGACTAGTGTTCAATATCAAGTTTATTGAAATTAAACAGTCTTAAGAGATGATTTCAAAGGTTTTAGGTTCAGAAATATGTACCCCTTATCACCACAACTAATTAATTTGGTTTATTGACTCACTAACCTCATAGTTGAGTTGATTTATTTACTTTTTAAACTAGCTTCCACCAATATATATCTACAAGAAACTTTACAAGTACTACAATGTGATTTACAATGTTTGTCTAATTTATTTAATGATGGCAATGTCTTTAGTATTTAATTTCTACCGGTTGTTTATTTTATTTATTTATTTATGTCAGGTATTACATTCTTTGATATATAATGTTAAATGAATGTTAATATTCCTTTAAAGTGATTGGGGAGGTTCTCCAGCACCTACATAGTAATTAGTTTTATTTTTAAATGACTTTTTAAACACCTTGATGATGTCAATGTATTGCTATTTCTGAGGAAGTCAGCTATTCACACTGACGAAAAAGCGCTTTAAAATATTTGTTAAATACGTGTTAATTAAACGTGTCTTGGCTGCTATTGTACCCGTTTTTCATTTTTATCAGTTTGTTTGCCATTTGTTTAGTTATTAGTATGAGTACTTCTCTGAGCACTTATTGATAACATTCTCCAGGCTTCAGGCAAATGCCTCTTTATGGAAGCCATCACCAGAGCATTTGATCTGGTTGACCATAACATTCCGGTAAATCATGTAGCTGAAATTGGAATTAGCCTAGATACAGCTCCCTGGTTTAAGAATGATCTTTCCAATTGGTACTTCTCTGTTCAGTTTCAGAAGACCTTCTCTAATTCCACTACTCTACTTAAAGGAGTTCCTCAGGGTTCTATTCTGGCTCCCCTTCTTTTTTTCATATTCATTAATAAAGTACCACTTGACCTCCCTCATCTCTCTGTCTTACTTTATTGTGATGAAATGGTCTTATTTCACTCAAACCTGATCTCCTTAGCCATACAACAATGATAACAACCTGACTTCCTTTCTCATATCAAATGGCTTAATATGAAAAAGCTAATTCTGAACACTTCCAAAATTAAAACAATGCTGTTTGGTACCTCCCCTAAATGGCAGGAAAAACTCAATCACATCTTATCCGTGACCATCATGACATCCCTGTTGATCGAGTCATCTCATTTAAATGCCTTGGTATGTGGCTTGATCTCACACAGACCTTCACCTCAAAAAAAATCCTGAAGAAAATAAGTTGCCTCTTATTTTGGTCCTATAAAATTTCCCCCTTTTTCTCCAGATCAGCCAGGAATGACATAAGAAAAGGCATTCTCCTTGCACAGTTTGAATATGGACTTCCACTGGTTGCAACAACAACCAAGGAGAAACTCCTCTACCATTCAAAAATTAAGCAACTCTCTCTGCCATTTATTTCCCTCTTTCCCCTAGAAATGAACATTATTGTATTACCATTAATAAAGCCAACTGGCTACCTGTCCAATAATGTGCCAATCTGCCTCTTGGACACCCAACCTTACAAGCTCCTTAAAGAACACTTTAATCCCTCCCTTACTTCCAGCCTCTTTAGATGACCCCCCCCCCAAGTTATCAGTCTAAGAAATCTTAACCACAATGATCCAATTTTTCAGTGTCCCAGAATGAGGAATCTATTGCACTAAGGACGTCTTCTCCATCCTAGACCCCAAACTCTGGGAATCCCTTCCTACTAATTTTAAAGACCTCACCTCATCCCCATCATTTCTTGCTCAGCTTAAAGATCATCTCAAGTTCAAGTCAATTTGCAAATGCTTTCCCTCTGGATGCACTACCTAATTCTTTACTCTCTTCTTCACCTGTCAGGCACCATTATCTTCCTCACATTATTTCCCTACACTAATATGTGATTTCTGTTACACATTGCATATATTATATATATATATAATATATAGATATATTATATATAGTTAATTTCTGTGTACCCTTACCTTACTTTTGCTATCTTTTAAACTTTGTGCTCTGTTCTATAATAACTGTTACACCCACTCTTATCCCATTTTTGAAAATGATGACCACCACCCCAGTCTGTCAGTCTAAAGTACTCTCCCAACCTTGCACACATCATTGAAAATGCATGTTAGCTACAATATCCCATCAAGTTCACATGCCTTCAGTATTCCCAGATTGATCTTATCAACTTCCACAGCCTTATCACTGCAGAAGTTTTTCTACCTCAATGACCTTCTCTAAAGAAATTAACCCAGTCAGTAACTTCCTTACCAGCGAAGGACATGTCCAACCTGTTCTACAGAAATGGGCCAATCAGGAGCTTTGTCCCCTGGGAAGGACATTCTTACCAGGTTTAGGAGTTCCTGAAAATTATCCTTTCACCTCCTGACAATATCCGCAGATAAGGTTAACATTCATTGAACCATGATAGGAATGGTTTGCTATCAAAATTCGGAAACGTACCCAGTCGAGTAGAGTAACATCAAATGTATGGTTTCAAAGTGCAGTAAAATCTAAACTTACCATACTGAACCTTTAATATTGAGTTTCAGATGGCAAATGCAGTTCAACAGGCACATTTTCAAAACAGTAAATACCAAATACTCAGTTTAATGTAGTTCGAGATTGGGACGGAAAAAATTTTTTGATTTTCATCATTTTTTTTCTTTTAATGACATGAAGAATCAATGGAGTTGAATTGTGACAGTAAACCACAGGAACAGTCTGCATGATGTCCCACTCAGCTTTCATGAGCCGTTGCATGTTTTAGGATCATAGGATCATAGGATTTTACTAGGCTATCAACCCAGAGGTCATGTCAAACCTAGCTGTTTCATCCCAATGTAATACCATAGAAATGCTAGTCAACTAGCAAATACTCACAACTGCATTTAGTAATGACTGCTCATGTCCAGGAGGGTTGTGGGTGCTATACCTGGCAAGAAATTACAGTGCCCTATCCACTCATCTGGGTTCTTTTTGAACAGTGTCATAGAGGTACTCTGTTCCACATGAATCGGTAGCCTATTCCAAAAATGTGGCAGTTGCTGAGAGACAAATCTATCCCTCCAACATGTCCTATTTAAGTCACAGGCCATATTTAGGTCACTGGAGCAGGTGGCTCTAGTCCCATTTGATTTATGGATGTGCAGCAAGTTCATTAGGTTTGGGTCTGAGATTGCTCTGTTAGCCAGGAATAAGTCTCCCCTAAGAAGTGTGTAAGATACAGATTATAGTGACTGGGACTTTAGTCGGTCTTTGTAAGGCATGTGCTGGACTCCCTTGATCTTCTTTGTTAGAAACTTCTGAGGTCTTTCCAATTGCTGCAGGTGTTTTGGACCGTATATGCCGAACAGTGTATTATACTCAATTATGGGCCTGATTAGTACCGAGTATAGAGGGGTTATAACCTCCTTTGCTGGAGCTTATTAGAGGTCATCCAAAAGTCATTTTCTATGGCCTCAACAAAATCTTCCTGCACATATGCCTTTGCTTCATTGACTACCTTAGCTTATGCCTTCCTAGCTTGTTGGTAGCTATTGGCCAAATGTGGAAAACACCTCTGCCAGCACTGTATGGAAGGTCTATTTATTAACTTCATAACATTCCTCACTGTTGGCATCCATCAGTGGGTCGTATCATTGCCAGCATTTCACCCTCTGTTCATCTTTTGGTCTTGAGCAGGAACAGGGCCTAATCAATTTCAATGTCCCTGATCTTCTTTTGATAAGGGATATGTTCTTCATTCACAAAATCATTTGTTAGGCATTCTCAGGATACCATCAGTACATATTTAGATTTTTCAAGTCTGATCAGTCAATGGATTGTCCATCAAACCCATGTGATGATCATCTGACAGCTCAGCACCTATCTTCACCCAGGTTTTCAGAATTTATGGCCTCAGGTCTGATAACACAACTATGGAGTCAATCACTGACCTTTATTACAAGGTGTTCTGGTACCAGGTGAACTTAGGAGTAGCTATGTATTTGAAGATGTTTTTTATGGATAATACTTTTAGTGTAATGTTAAATCTTCACCAGATTCAACAACTGGATAAAAATGATGTAACTCTTTTTTTTAAAGCTTTTATTCTTCCATCTTAATTATATTAATACAGTATTAGTATTTTAACAAGGATGTTGGGACAAGATAATTGTGAAATGAATTTGTGTGGGCATTCTAATCCAGCTATACTATTCATTGCAAAGTCATGGATTAAAAAATAATAATTTAATTTAAAGGTTTTCTAATGTTTAGTTTTGTAGATTCTACTTTTGAAGAAAATACACTTCCACTGGAAATATTTTGTTCAGACATGCAGTATTTTTTCTCTATACTGTATTTGATGTTGGAACATCAGTACGGGCTTGCTCATTCATGTCCAGCAAGCAACTAATCGTTGCTACATATCTTTCATAAAGAACAACTTGTTCTGCTTTGTTTTATTGTACAGATGCCAGTGATGCAATAATTTATGCCCTGGAATCTTGGCATCTTTGAATTAAGCATATTCCCACACATCAAGAGCAAAGCAGAGTCAAAGCTTGCAGCTTACAGCTAAGAGATCCATACATTTATGGAAAATTACTAAATAATTATTGGAACTATTTATCTGAAACAATTATTAACATAGTAGACAGTAATGCGCATTTTCTAAGCTAACAATGAGGTAGCATCCCTTCAATTTAGTTATTCAACTGACAGGACTTGTTAATATTTCCAAAAATAACAAAAAAGTGTTAATAAACATCTCTTGCTATTTATGTATTCATTCCAAAAACACTCCCCCGTATTCATGAAGCTCGGCGCAAGGCCGGCGTAAGGCTTGCGCTGGCCGTGCGGCGTAGATGTGAAGTAGTTGTTCCATATGCATATTAATAAAGGCGCACAGCCGCCACAGCCACGTGCATAGGAAACGTGCATGAGTGCAAGGGGCATATCGAAGTTGCACAGGAAGGCGTGTCAATGTTGGCTTTCGAGGAGCAACCTAAACTGCTGAATATTATATTCTGCCAGCAATAGTAATCGTACCTATCAGTGTCCATGGAGACTGAAACGTATGCAAAGCAGAGTCCCTGCAAACAGAAAATGAAGACTCAAACACAAATGCACAGTAAGGAATAACGGGTCCCTACCCATGAACAAATGACAGGAAAACCGTGTGCCTGTAGTCCAACATAGTGTTGATAGCTATACCATGTGGAAGTGAAACGTATCAGATGTTAGGGCGCCACCAGTAGGTACGTCCAGTCCAACGGAGAGGGTCACCAGCCGACCCATAATTTGAGGGAGGGAACATAGCTGTGCAGATGTGTCCATAACAAAATACACGAGGAGAAATGTAGATATAGGTAGTGACCGTATGTCTGAATCATATCCCACAAGCCAAGTAATAGTCACATACAAAAGGTATGTCCGTATTTCACATACCAAATGTGATAGGAAATAGCATATGCATGTAAACGAAACAGAAGGAGCATATAAACGGGCCATAACAACATGGACGCATGTAGGCCGAAAGGAACAGTATGATCCGTACCGTCGACCAAGATTACCACCTGTCCCACTTTGTGAGCGACAGTCCCTCTGTGGGCAGATGTGTCCTGACACAAACATGTAAAACTGTCAAATGTCCAGAGAATATAGGACATAATTCCTCCATAGACGTCATGCAGTAGTTGCATTAAACATATTTCACTGGACATATAATACATAAATGTCATAACAAACAGAATAAGATACCGAAATGCTACAAGAATAAGCTTAGATATAGGCAAGAATTGTAAGTTCTATCTGCCAAACTGACCGTGGGTATGTGTTGGCCTGTAAAATATGCTGTGTTCACCACAACTGTCACAGTAGGGTTGCCATCCTTACAAATGGCCAAAGTGGGACATGTTTGGTACAGACATCAGACTGTACAGGCCGACACATACCCACAGCCAGTATAAAGGACAGAACATAACTGTTTTGCCTACAGAAAAGCGTATTCCTGTAGCATTTTAGTTGCTTATTCTGTTTCTCACAACAGTCAGGTATTTTAGATGCAGAATTAACTGTTTAATGCAACTATCACATAAAATATAAGAAATATGTTTGTCCTAAAATCTCAGGACATTTGCCATGTTGACAATTACATGTCAGGACACAACTGCCCAAAGAGGGACTGTCCCTCGCAAAGTGGGACAGGTGGTTACCCTATGTCACACTGTGGCCAATTGAAAAGGTGGAAACACAACCGTTGATTGTGGGGAGGCAATGTCCACAACAGTCGGACATGTGTAAGGAATAGCTTGGACATAGGAAAGGGTGCCATCCTAACAATGAGTAGAACAGGCTGGCAAAATCCGGAAGGCAGCTGTATAATCCGAACGTGTATGTGACACCAACCAAGTAATGAAAGTGAAGTAAGGGCGTGTACCTATGTGCGTGAGGTATAGCATGTGGAAAGCAAACATGGCAGGGTAGCCCACACAACCATAAAGGTACCCGACACATGTAGGGTAGTCAATGTGTAACTCTGGCCATGTCATGGGCCAACAACCAAAGTAGTTCTCTATGGGGTGTGAGTAATTCGCGTGTGAGGGGTGTGTGTTTAATGGTAAATTCCTCAAAGGCAATACTTGTGTCATATGCAGAAAAGGTGAACCGGAGGTGTATGAGGAGGCAGCAGGTGAAGTGGAAAGAAACACAGCCTCATGTAGAAACAGCTGCAAGACAAGCAGACAGGCCATAGTGTAGAACACAATCCCACAAACATATGAATATGGAAATATGCGAGACAAATGTATAGATACGGCACCATCACATACCCACAGATGGGTCCTGATGGAACTGGCCATAACAAATGCAACACACCTGGATGCATAATAGCCTACCCAGCATACCCCCCACAACACACAACCTGCCACCATACCAGAATGTCCACCAAATCCAGCCGTACTTGGTCCACTGGTTTGTTGCAGAAACAGCTACACACAGTAACCCCTACGCATATGTAGTAGGTATTGTCACCCTAGGCAGTGTCAGGATTGCAAACCATGTATCCCCTGCAGGTAAAACCCCCTGCACATTTTCATGAAGCCACAAAAATCTTCATTATCTAACTTGTTTTCGTCTTGACCAATTTTTGGGATATCCCTCACGGGATGACCAACTTGTGTAAATAGTAGAATGGGTATGACGACATGATGTCCAATACAGTAGATATCTGGACACAAGTCAGAACGTGCAGTGGAGGTCCATGACACTGCCCAGCCCTAAGTGGGCATGCATAATCTACCACCCAGGATAAAATACCTTCCCGTGATGCACGTGTCCAGACACGAATAGGAGGGAGAATATAATGCACACATTTGCAAAGTGGAAAACAGCATGAGGGCGAGGAAGACACTACGTAAACAGGTCAACCCTGATCAAGTGTGAGGGACACTGACTGTGTGTAGTTGTGACTGACCATATCTGTCAACCTGTGTGAGCAAGATATCTGGACAGAGCCGTGAATATAAGTGAGACAAAGGTCCAAACTCAGGGACAATCTGTAAACATATCTCTTAGAAACATAGAATTTGATAGAATAACAGTTTGCACATTGGCATTAATGTCTGGAGTATGAAGTCTGAAACCCAACTTTCTGTCAGCACGTTCCGACTGGAGTCTTTAATGCTGAGCTACTGCTGTGCCAGAACACAACAGCGTATTACAGAGGTCCGTGCAATACCACTCAACTGTCCGGATATTCGCAGAATGACTAGGGTCACCACCTGTCCCACTTTGCATGTAACAATCCCTCTGTAGGCAGTTGTGTCCTGTGAAAAAAATCAAGACATAGCAAATGTCCTGAGAGCTTATTTCCTAATTTACTTTAATAGTCACATAAAACGGTTATTTTATATATGAATTCTCAATATATGTGAAGTAGCATAAGCAATTCAAATGTTACTATAATTATATGTACAAAAAAGATTAAAGTTCAGTACTATGCACGGCTGTAGGTATGTTTTGTCCGGAAAATCTGACATCTCTACAGAACATGTCCCACGTTGTGCAGTCGAAAAGGTGGCAACCCTAATGACCACAGGTTCGCACCATAGTGTTGGTGTGTGCCTCCGACAATCTGCACCAGTGTGGTAAATAGCTGAGGATTGATGTCACTAAATAATGAGAAATATCTTGAGTATAAGACTCCACAACCTGCAGAAAAGTCATGCTAATGCAAAACCTAGCATTCTATCAACGTTATAAGCTTGTAAGAGCAATCGTTAAAATGTGTCCCTAATTGTCCCCCCATGGTTTTGCACAGGTTCAGTGCTCTAAGAGGTTGAGAGGTATGGTTCGTACATATTTACAGGAACAGCTCTTCACACTTGTGTAATGTACAACCGCATACCTGTAGTCACTTCGTGTCCAAAAATAATAATCCCCATATGACTGTATACAGGTAATAGTCAAATGTGAATGGGAACAGCCGTCACCGTGGAGTATGGACTGTAACAACCCCACCCATAATATGTAATGCCAACAGAATCAGCTGCTGACAGGTGTCCAAACATTTGTGTCTATAAACACAGGTAAAACTTCAAAATAGGGAGATAATCCCTGTCCATATGCTTTGTCTGACATTTGACCTCGGTCAGGGAAGTTCTGTTCACCAGGTGGACAAGCCTAAACCCAGATCACTACATGAGCACCCTGACAATCAAAGACCTGTATGTGGCTGGACTATATGCCTTGGTGTTCTGCATACCCTCGGAGTGATTAGCAATGCAGCCCGAGTCCACAGCAGTAGGCAATAGGGAATGTGTAATATGTAGTACCGCCTTTTTCCCAGCAGGAGAATGGATGCCTGTGTCATAGGTGAAGCGGTGAGGCGTATGTTGATGTAGCTAAGTACTATGGGTATGCATATCAATGAAGAAGAACACCAATAGAATAGTGGTTCCGGTATCCGGCCAACGTGAATGCAGTCCCGGTTGACCTACGACCACTGCACATATAACTTGAAAGTGTAATTAAAGCGTTCATGCAGTACACACATTTAAATATGTAAAGGTGAACGTGTGTTTCACAGTAGTCCGCAAACTGGAATACAGATATGTAACTGTTACGGTCAGAATTATGAAAGTTCACGGAAGCACAATTATCTATTAAACATATGTAACCCACAATAAGGATATGCACGTGAATGCAGTCCCGGTTGACCTACGACCACTGCACATATAACTTGAAAGTGTAATTAAAGCGTTCGTGCAGTGCACACATTTAAATATGTAAAGGTGAACATGTGTTTCACAGTAGTCCACAAACTGGAATACAGATATGTAACTGTTACGGTCAAAATTATGAAAGTTCACGGAAGCACAATTATCTATTAAACATATGTAACCCACAATAAGGATATGCAAGTGCACCTGCACGTGTGTAATCCGCTCACAGAAAAGAAAATGAATGGTGTTTTCCACACGTTCTATGTACATGGCTCATACCTGTTAAACCCGTAAAGTACAAAACCAGACAAAGCCATGACAACAACTGGTACAAATAGGGACAATCCCCAGATATTGTCCTAACAAACATAGAAAGTGGATAGAATAACAGGTGTGTCACTAGCATGGATTCTCTGAAGAGTATGAAGTCGTAACCTGAAATGTTTGTCATTATTTACCAACGTCAGTCTTTAATGATATGCCACTAACTTGCCAGATAGACACAAGGTTATGAAAAACGGACCACAAATAGGGACAATCCCCAGATATTGCCTAACAAACATAGAAAGTGGATAGAATAACAGGTGTGCCCCTGGCATGGATTCTCTGAAGGATATGAAGTCATAACCTGAAATGTTTGTCATTATTTACCACCGTCAGTCTTTAATGATATGCCACTAACTTGCCAGATAGACACAAGGTTATGAAAAATGGAGCAAAGATAAGAGGCAAACAGCTGTACATGCAGCGGAAATCTGTACAGTTGAAAGGTATGATATGGAGATATATATACACATATATCCACAGACATAATCCAAAGCAAATTACGAGATGAGGAATGTACAGACATATGTATATATGTACAGATATATATATCTATACACACACGATACATGAATAGATATATACACAACAAACATATGTCCCTGTACATATAACACATGTACATAAATACGTCACGGTATAGCTAATATGGATAGACAGACAGACATACATGAAAGGAGAATACACCAATGGTTTCCAAACCATTTCCCGGAAAGTACCAGTGTGACAGGGCCTGCAAGTTCTACACATTAAACATGAATATAGGTGTCCTTTGCAGGACCCCAAAAATTGATCCATATGAAGTGCAAACCGTCAATGATGTGAAAGACATCACAGCTGCAGCTACGATATAGCTGTACATGCAACAGTAGCAGGTGCAAGGGTAATAACACATATTGATTGAATGTATGACGTACGAGCTGATATCCGCAGAGTGGGGAGTGCTCAGAAGTTTCCTCACACTTTATTATCGCTCACATTAAACATGTCTAATTGGTACTGTGGAGGTGTGTCAGGTATGGGAATCATGGGTATGCAGAATTGGGCCAAGGTGCTGGTTGGCACAGATCTATTTGGTACGCCCCATGGGAGTGATCAATATACCTATGTGGGTATAGCACACGCCTATATTCACCAAAAAGGTGCAACCCATCCACTGGATATTGTGTAAACCATTGGGGGAAGATGTAGGGACCTATATCAGTGTCATTTAGGCGATTATCATGGATGGACACGCATATGACCATGATGGTAACCATACCTGCCAGAATGTCAGAATAAGACAGCTGGACTAAGGCATAGTACACGACAGACAAAAAGGGACTATAATAAATATACCTCAGACAAAGTCAGACCGTTGATAGAATAATTGCGTAGTCGGGAATACGAATGTTATGAGAGTTAGTAATCATGAAATAGAAATGTCAGTCATGATTACCTAACCGCACAGTCCATCATGGCTTGCCAGCAATCTATCAGAAAGGCACATTATCATGACAAATGTAACAGAATCATAGGTCAAACCCCAGGGCGTATACCCATAATGTGTACAGGTGAGAGGTATGAAGGTAACCTGTCCTAATGAAATGTACAGAACTAGTGATACTAGATGGACAGGTGAGAAGAAAGACGTCAGGACAAATGACAAAACATGTACAAGTCATAAGCATGTTTGTCCACAAATGTGAATTACAGCATATGGCCTGTGAAAGTCAATTTGGAAGATTAATAGACTCAAATGACATGTGCCCCTCAGGGTATCATGCAGTGTCACCGATACAGTGTCCAGTCCACCATACTCATACGTGAGCTCTGCCACTGATGGAAAGCGCAAATACCGGCCTACACATAAGGTACATGATGGAATAAGTAGTGTGGATAAGCACCTGTTGGCCTGTGTGAGGATTATAACCCAGTGGGTGGGTGTGTTCTGCAATAGGAATGTAATGGTAACTGGCCTGTGATGGCACCATGTATTGTGTGTATTGGCGTAACTGTACGAATGTGCAGATGTATGCCTCATATGTGTGGTGTGTTCCTCTTACAATCTGTACCCGTCTGCCAAATACCTGAGAACTGACGTCAATAAATAATGATAAACATATGTGTTTAAGACCCCAAATCCCTCAGAAAGGTCATACTAATGCAAAACCTATAATACTGCCAACTATCTACGTTTGTAAGAGCAATATGTAGAATCTGCCCCTATCTGTCCCCCCATCATGTTAGGCTTTGTACAGATGTTTTGCACTAGGAGGTTGATAGGTATGATCAGAAACAGATACATGTCTGAGGAAACAGCATTATCGACCGAAAGATAATGCAGAAGGTATGAAAAGCGCTGCAGTAGGAAGTTCATCCGCAGGAATGTGCTGACATGTCAAATGACACAGCAGTCTGCAGGAAGTACCTATAGGGTGTCACCTTTACCAATGATGACAGTGGGACATACCCACAGCCATGCATACACCACAAATAGACATAGCACACAGCAAAGTCTAGGCCATGATACACGACGCCTTCAGCGTTTATGGATTGAGTGAGAGTACAGCAAGGAAAGATGACTGCCAGGCTATTCAGCAAACACCCACAGGGGCGTGCAAGACCGCCCGTAACATGAACATTGCACGAACAATGTTGGGATTTGCAACATACCCCATTTGTATGTGTAAGCTATGCAAATGATGTAATTTTTACATGAAACAGTAAGCTGTCCGTGCAAGAGCAGAGTTATGTGCAGAAATGTACCCAGATGTTATGCGACTAACGTTTTGCACGTTGCTAAACGGAGCAATGACAGCTGCAAATACAGTATGAATACAGTCAAAGAAGCATGCCAATATCCAAGTCCAAGGCCAGTGGTGGCTTTGTCCATTGGATATCAATGAACCAGTAGTTGTCCTCCCCCGATCCCTGGTGTGAAAGCGTAGCGCAGTGCCACGAGAACGCGCTGCACTTCAAAACAAGACATATGGATAATACACATACAAAATGTAGGTTTAGTTAGATGTTAGTACACCATGCAGATGAATGGCAAGCCGGAGACAACATGGCTACTGCGTACTGGTACCTATGTGTGGAAGCTCTCTGTCAGAGATGTAACGAAGCATTTGTAGGCAATGTGAGGCAAGTGAGGCTGAGGATAGTGAATCACAACATGTCATGCCATATGGGCCAAGCCTCTAAAGTGTAGTGTAGGTTAAGGGGACTATTAGAGTAGAAGATAGGTGACAACAGGAGTGTGTATGTTCAAAACACTGTAACCTCACCAGAGCAGTATCACATGTGTGCTGTCAGTACTCAGTGGAAGAGGCGTATCATGAGCTATCCCAGGGAACGTCAGGAGACTGACGGCGTATGCCACGGATACCACCGATGTGACCTGCAAACCTGCCCACAGTGTGTCTGCACCCGTGTGTGCCAGTAAGCCCGAGTAAGTATGTGTGCATGTGTGTTAGCCCGTGTGCGCATGTGGAAGAACGAGTAAGCTAGTGTACGAATGGTGAAGCCCGTGTAATGTTGTGTATGCATTTTTAAGCAGGTATACATGTGTACTACACACATCACACATGTACTGCACACACAGACACTCATGCTGCCAATACTACACACATCAGTGAAATGGCGCATGGCTGGAGACTACATCATCAGAGGTAACAGTGCTGTAAACTATGCTACAGTGATGGTCATAGCTGCAATGCATCATGCCTGCTGAAGTACACCTGGAAGTAACACACTGTGTGTTGACAGCATGCTAACATCAACACAGTGGAATAAAGCCACTGTGTGCAGCAGCACCAGGTTAGTCAGATCCTGCATCAATGTTATACATCACAGGTGGTGGCACAGGTGACATCATATGCGCAGGGTGTGGTGTTAACATGTCCAGAGCTGTCATAGAGCCATCCAATGAACACGTAGGTGTGTGTGTGAGGGCCAACGGTTATTGCATGGCCCAATTGTGGTGCAATGTGTGTGTGTATGTGATAGCCATAGCTGTTTGTGGTAAGTGTGTGTGTCTGCATATACACAGGTATAGCATGCGTCAGCCATATACAGGAGGTTGTGGGACAGTCATAGACCGTATCTGCCAGGCTGTAGAGATCCCCATTACTGGCCATGGACACCCCTCCATGCATCCAACACAACCCAGTCCTGCACCTGTCAATGTCTACACATACAGTCCTGGGATCTGTACCACAACCTGTGGATAAACATGTGTCTGTAATGTTAACCTGGGGTGCATAGACTTGACAGTTACTACAGATGGATATGAGCCATACTCACACTCCAATGAAATAACCACCGCTGACTGTTTCCAAGATCTGCATACGACCACTCAAAGGTGCTGCACTAACATTGATTCCAATGCCCATGTAATACCCAGCAACACAATAACCGGTCACTACACATGTATAACCCTCGATCACTACAGCACACAGTATGTGCACTATCACAGAGCCATAGCAGATGTAGATACATCCAAGGTGCTCACGTACAGGCACTACAGCACAGTCAAGAGTGATAATCCCAACATACATATCTATATATAATATACAGTATATATATATATATATATATATATATATATATATATATATATATATATATATATATATATATAAACACACACATATATTTATATATATATATATGTATATATATATATATATATATATATATATATATATATACATATATCTATATATATATATATATATATATATATATATATATATATATATATACATATATATATATATATGTAGATAGATACATATACACACACACACACACGCGGCAGGGTTGGGAGCAGAACATAAATGTAAGCACTGTACCACAAGACAGCATTACGCAGTTACAAAACATGCTACCGTGATCAGTGGATCACATGATTCACACAGGCACACGTCTAGCCTGCAGACAGCAGCATCAAAGGCAAAGATGCCACACCGATGTTATGGTTGAGTGAATACTGTCAAAGAAATGTACTGTTGTCATGCAGCTGGAAACACACACACACACACACACACACACACACACACACACACACACACACACACACACACACACACACTTGGCAGGGCTGGGAGTCGAACATACACCTAACTACCCTAACACACTACAGCATGACGCATTTACAGAACGCGCTACCGACATTACTAAGCACAGCAGTCCCAGAGGCAGACATCTAAGTGCGTGTCATCATCCGCAAAGGCAAAGATGTCAGTAGCAAACTGCTGTGGTGTGCGGCGTCTTAAAGCAAGACTGAGTGCCCAGGTGGATGGGAGCATGCACGCAAACGCAAACACACACACACACACACACACACACACACACACACACACACACACACACACTTGGCAGGGCTGGGAGTTGAACATACACCTAACTACCCTAACACACTACAGCATGACGCATTTACAGAATGCGCTACCGACATTACTAAGCACAGCAGTCCCAGAGACAGACATCTAGGTGCATGTCATCATCCGCAAAGGCAAAGACGTCGGTAGCAAACTGCTGTGGTGTGTGGCATCTAAAAGCAAGACTGAGTCCCAAGGCGGACAGGAGCATGCGTGCAAACACACACACACACACACACACACACACACACACACACACACACACACGCTTGGCAGGGCTGGGAGTCGAACATACACCTAACTACCCTAACACACTACAGCATGACACATTTACAGAATGCACTACCGACATTACTAAGCACAGCAGTCCCGGAGGCTGACATCTAGGTGCGTGTCATCATCCACAAAGGCAAAGATGTCGGTAGCAAACTGCTGTGGTGTGCAGCATCTAAAAGCAAGACTGAGTACCCAGGCGGATGGGAGCATGCGCGCAAACACACACACACACACACACACACACACACACACACACACACACACACACACTTGGCAGGGCTGGGAGTGGAACATACGCCTAACTACCCTAATACACTACAGCATGACGCATTTACAGAATGCGCTACCGACATTACTAAGCACAACAGTCCCAGAGGCAGACATCTAGGTGTGTGTCATCATCCGCAAAGGCAAAGACGTCGGTAGCAAACCGCTGTAGTGTGCGGCGTCTAAAATCAAGACTGAGTCCCCAGGTGGATGGGAGCATGCGCGGAAACACACACACACACACACACACACACACACACACACTTGGCAGGGCTGGGAGTCAAACATACACCTAACCACCCTAACACACTACAGCATGACACATTTACAGAATGCGCTACCGAGATTACTGAACACAGCACTCCCAGAGGCATACTTCTAGGTGGGTGACATCATTCGCAAAGGCAAGGACGCCGATAGGGAATGTATAGAGAGTGATCAGTCTGAAAGCATATTACTGTCCCAAGGTAGACGTAGACAAACACATGGCAGTAGTGTGATTGGGGCAATCAAATATCTATGGAGCACTGCAACAACACTACATAGATATGGGACGCGCCACAGACAGTACACCCTTCAAGACAGCAACCAGTGTGTTCAATGTAGGCATCCATCGTGACATTGAAAATGGACACCTGTTGCCTGGATGACCACCATCGCTATACAGGATGTCAATGGCCATGCTCACACGCTTAGTATCACACGTCTGTTTGGAATGTACTGTGTGTCCATCTACACAATGGCGTACTGGGCATGCCCACACATTTAGCAGTTGCAAAGGGCCGTCTTGCATGCACACGGATTCTATACACGGAAGGTCGCAGTTTGGAAAGTACTGTGTGTCCATCTACACAATAGCATACTGGGCATGCCCACACACTTAGCAGTTGCAAAGGGCCGTCTTGCATGCACACGGATTCTATACACGGAAGGTCACAGTTTGGAAAGTACTGTGTGTCCATCTACACAACGGGGTACTGGGCATGTTCACACACTTAACAGTTGCAAACGGCTGTCTAGCATGCATGCACATGGATTCTAAACATGGAAGGGCGCAGTTTGGAATGTACTGTGTGTCCATCTACACAACGGTGTACTGGGCATGCTCACACAGCAGTTGCAAAGGGCCGTCTTGCATGCATGCACACAGATTCTAAACATGGAAAAGCGCAGTTTGGAATGTACTGTTTGTCCATCTACACAATGGCATACTGGGCATGCTCACACACTTAGCAGTTACAAAGGGCCGTCTTGCATGCATGCACACGGATTCTAAACACAGAAGGGTGCAGTTTGGAATCTACTGTGTGTCCATCTACACAGCAGCGTACTGGGCATGCTCACACACTTAGCAGTTGCAAAGGGCCGTCTTGCATGCACATGGATTCTAAACATGGAAGGGCACAGTACGGTATTACTGTCCCCACATACATGAAGGCCACTCACATGTATTGACCAGTACACATTCAGGAGCTATCACAGATGTCTCAGGTGCATATCACAGAGGTACACACCACAATCTACAATGTAGCCCTCCGACATCACCATGTCATTGGACCAGCAATACACAGCCATACATTAACACAACACTGGGTGACTCATGACCAGTGGACTGTACATAGGTCTACAGCAACTGTGCAGACTACATATGTACTGACAGGGTTCCATCATGTGTTATGCATTGCAATGATATCACTGTACATAACCAGGTCGGCTCTACACATACCAGGGGCCCTGGGTCTTACACAGCTGTGACAGAAGACTGTCACTGTACACCAATGAACACACATGTTTGGTTATGTCATACATGTAATTGCAGTGGATATGTGCATGGACCACACACACAACACATATGTACATAGCATAGCTTTTGCTGTCCTCCATGCAGACAAGTGGCTACTGCAATCATACGCACACAAATGGAAGGTGGGTCTATGGCTGTTGAATGCTAACAGTACATGAGGCAGCAATGTTGACCGAGGACACATTCCCTCTGTACTAGTTACCCATGACACCCATGATATCATACAACAGTCCATGTGTTATGTATGTCAACACACATGTCCACCAATTGCAATGCATACAAACATGGCTACATGACAGGCATGTAGGAACAACACACATGTACAATCTGTAGTGTGCATGCAGCTACCATGCATGTGCAGTAGCTGATGTAAGTAACTCATCTGTGCCTAGCTGCAACATGCAGTTGCAATGCAGCCCCATCATTGACACCTGTATATGGTGACATACTGACAGTATGGTAGGATGTACAGCAGGTATGGATGGATGTGTGTACATAAAGTGGTGATCCACCTGTGTAGATGGATATTTGCCGGGGACGGCTCACAGGTGTGTCACACGCCATCCTACCATTACATGTGCAAACAGTACTCTATGCTACTGTTACTTGACGGTGGAGACATAAAACCTACACAGCGGTCAGGTGTTACTGACAGTACGTCACTTGACACCTGTAACACTTACATCCTCCCGTGTGCATATAGCAGCACAATTGCCAAAGGTAGCGCTGGTACACATAATGCGGCCAATACTGTTGCACGTCTGTCAGATGTATCATCATATAGCAGGTGTATCATTGACAGTACTGCCGTGTGTGTTTGCTTGTGTGACCATATATGCCATATATGGTGGGGAATACATCCCAATTGTTACACACCCCTGTACACTGTTGTAGAGATCTGTACATACTGCAGTGTGGAAAGCATGACGTAGGCAGGTATGGTGTGTGTATCACACACATCAGCTATCCATATGTGTATGACATTTGTGGTCTCCACAGTGTGTGTGTGTATGTAGGTGTGTATGGCTGTCTGGTGCATGGAGTGAGGGTGTATGTTACCATACAGAACACACAGGATCCCTAACCCCTCATGGTGATGCAGTCCACTATCCTGTTGATGCCATCAGTCTCAGCCGCACTGGCTACCTGTACATGTTCTTTCTCTGTGTCACGTCGTGTGGGTTCACAGTACTGTGACAGTGATGACCACATAGGCAAGGGTCCTCACCTCAACACTATGGGGTGTGCGTTATAGTGTTGTTGACCCCGTGAGTGTGAGCATGTTCCTGTAATGTGACAGGGTATTACTGCTACACAGTAAGGCCTCATGCTATCAAGTGGCCTCTAACATTATCATTGGCCAGACCACTGTGTACAACCCCTGCACCATGTCAACATACCTGTGATGTGACCTGGTCTGGATGTCACATCTCTAGCCACTGTAGCCTATTAAACTGCCCACATGTTTCTGGATCAGTATATGTGTGGACATCTGTGTTATTTTAGACTTTCCAACAGTCAGGCTGAGGCTATGTATAGCATGCTGATATTGCCATATGTGCCTGTGAGTACTCCACAGTTACACATGGGAGACTGCAAACAGTGCTACCTGTAGGCACATGCAAGTAGACCATAAGGATTGAACCAGGGCATCATTACCAACATGCTGTTACTGTTGTTACCGAGACACATACTGTGAACATATAACAATGCATGCTAAATCTGTACTACATGGTATGTCTGGTGCTTGTCAACAGTACACAACTAATGTAATATACACGTCGCTCACTATTCACACACAAGTAATGTAATATATACTTCTCTCACTATTCTTACACAACTAATGTAATATACACTTCTCACTATTCTGTTCACCCTGTGCATCAGACCATTTGAGCATGTCCCTGCACCAATGGTGTGGATGACAGGGATGCGGCACAGGCTTCATCATATGCACAGGGTGATAATGTTTGCCAGAAGCATAGGCTGCACCAATGGATGACATCTTGTGTGTGGGTAAGTGCCAGTGATATGATTGGACATGTCTGTTCAGTATGCATGTGGGTGCTGTGGTGCTCTACAGATGTCTTTGCTGTGTGCGTGTATGTGTGCACACAGTTCTGCCTTTTGTGAGGCCTACACGGGGTATTATTGACAGCTCCAGATCGTACAGACCAGGTTGTACAGCTCACTGTGTCTGGCCACGGCCACGTTACCTGTGCCTGCCAGGGGTTACACATGCACTACCAGGCAGAGGTACAACTTGGCTACTGTCCGACGACACATGTCCACTGGAACCGTGTCCCCACTTGGAATGTCCAGGGCCATGTCCACGTGGCCTGCTGTGCCCTGGTGTGGACAGTGCAGAACCAGCTGCACTGCTACTGCTACCAGCACTATGGGGGCAGGCATGTGAGGTGGCATGCTCACGTTGACCTGCACTAGGTGGTGTAGCTGGCCTACGTCCACATGGCCTATGCCTCACTCCTACCAGATGCTCCAGCACAGACAGCTCACGCTCGCGGATTGCCATGCCACGGTCAAGGATTCCGACCATGTCACCCAATCGCCTGTCCAGAACATCAGCAATCTGCTGTTGAGCATTTGCCAATGCCTGGATGTTGTCATTTAGGATACGGATAGCGGCCCTCTGCAGCCTCTGCCCTTCTCTGTTCTGCCATTCAGCACGTGCTTGTGTCGCCATTACAGTCTGGAACATGCATCTGGTGATACCAGCTGCTGCACTCTGTCCTGCAGGTGCATGTCTGCCAGAGGTCCTCCTATGAGCAGCACCAGCCACATGCCTGTGTGGCACATCTGCAGTCATTACACTGACACCATGGTGTGTAGACACACCTTCTGTAGCCACCACATGTTCCTGTTCCATGCTAACAGACGCTGACTGTCCTTCTTCTATGGCCACTGGTGATGCGGTATGTGTTGGCAGCAGAACTGTGTGCGGGGAAGAGGGGGACATAGCTGGGATGGTAACCATTGGCACAGATTCAGCCCCTGACAACCCTGCCTGTACTTCATGCATATGTTCATCACTGCTAGTATCTGTGGGGACACTAACATCAGATGGACCGCAGGAGGGTAACACACCTACATCACCTGTGAATGCAAAGAAAGACTCTAAATTACAATAGACAGTCACACAGACACACAGACACACACACAGACACACACACACACACACACACAGACACACACATACACAGACACACACACACAGACACACACACACACACACACAGACACACACACACACACACACACACACACACACAGACACACACACAGACATACCATGCATGTGATTTGACAGATGGCATGCAGCATGCCTGTGATACAGCAGAGGGCATGCAGCTCAGACATTAATAGTGTTAGTAAGCGTACCTCCCTGGGGTGCACACTACAGCAAGCAGGTGTCATATCAGTAGCCATGCAGTTCACACAGTCATGGTAGTATGCATGCATCCCCGTGATACACCATGTGGACCAGAACAGGATAACAGTACACATGGCTGATGTGACCTTGACATGTAATCTGCTGATGTGTGCATTAACATGCATGCATGTCTGACACAATGGTGTCCTGACACATGTACAGCATCGTAATGGGCATCACATTGCGGTGTTGTCTGTATGCCCTATAGATAGAATGCATGTTTAGAAAATGTGCATGAGCATGGAAGGGTAGTGAGAGCCATCTACATTGCTATACAGTGTGAAGTACAGACACTGTGTCATTGCATGGCAGCATGAGGCATCTATATTGCTGTACAATGCATAATATGTACACATTGCATAGCCATAACTGCATGCATACCCATGACATAACTGTGGATTATGACCCACGATGCTGAGGTGTATACACACCAAACCATGCTGTGTCAAGTGACAGGTCACTGGAGGACCTACAGAAGACACCCCTGCACAACAACTACAGGGTCTTAGCTGCCTGGTAACCATGTCAATTCACCATTTCCCACATGACATTGATGTACCACACACACGAGGTGCACAGCTAATGGTGGTGTCCTACAGCAGCAAGGGAAATGTACAGTATCTGTGACCTGATGGGGTGTCAATATTTGTGGAAGCTGTACAGGTGACTACTGTCATGCTATGACACAGTCGTGATGTTCAATAGATCTTATAAGGTAGACTTCAGTGACACCTCCACTAGCTGTGCACAGGCTTTTAGGATGTCCAGTGTACCACATCAACTGTATAATCAGTCAACTAAGGCTATAATTGGACCATGTGTGGACAATGTGCAACAGGGTGTATACACATCACATCTACTGTGTGGCTACGTGTCTCTGGCCATCCCCCATGGCCATGTGTGCACGTGTTGGACAAATGTGTGTGATGGCCATCTCTCTCACATGTCTGTGTTGTCCCATATGACATACACCCATAGATGTCAGATATGTCACTATCCACAGGGCTATGCAGACAACGGGTTGTATGTTTGGTATGTGCGGTATGGGTCATGGGATAGTGTGATAATATTGCAGCCAGAACGCTACATGTCTGGGACATGTCAGATGGCACATCACAATGTGTGCACCAAATGCAGGGGCATATAACACAATGGTGACACCTGTGGGCTGCCCATATCACAGCTCACTGTGTAGTACTGTTTGCATATCACACATGTTGTTTCAATCCATACTACATATGCCTCCATTATAGAACACCTCCACCATTGTATGCACAGCTGACCACACATGTAGTAATGACAACTACTGTGGTTTCAAGTCGGTGTATCATTTTGTTTGTATATATTGCACATGGGTGGCCTGTGTGACTGATGGGTGATGCGACCTGTATATCGTGACTGGAACGAACATCAAGAGTGCAACTGTTAACTGGCCACATGGCAAATAGATCTATGCTTTAACATGCCTGATACTGATGACAGTCTCACCTGCAGTGGACTCATGTCTGTGCGGCATGCCAGAGGTACCTGTATAGGGGTGACACAGCAGTATGAACATTATCCATGACTGTATGACAGCCACAGGGTGCACTGTGCATGTTAACACATTTGCCTATATAATAGCATATAGTATGCACATGTGTGCATACACAGGGTAGCATACTGTAGTATGCAGCATGTGTGTCCACATACATTGCATATGTTGTTACTTTACATAATGTACAGTGACACATTGGAGGGGATAAATGTATCTCCAAACACCATCATACTAGGTGACTTCAACTACCCTAATATAGACTGGGAACACTACTCAAGCCCGAACACTCTAACCCAAAGATTCCTGGAGTTCATAAACTCAAATGCCATGGAACAACTAGTCACCATCCCCACAAGAGGAGAAAACATACTTGATCTCATCATCACAAACATGGGATCAAAATGTTCAACACCAGAAGTATACCCCTCACTGGTGAGATCAGATCATAAACTAATCTCGCTGGAGGTCCTCATCCCACCCCCACCTGAAACAAAAAAGACCACAGTGAAAAACTTCTCAAAAGCCGATTTCACACTTCTAAAAACTAGTGTGGTCTCCTTTAAGGCCCCTGAGCCAGTGGTAAACATTACTCAAACCGCTGAATCACTTACAAATGCCTTCTACCAGCACCTACAGGACTGCATGTATCAGGCAATCCCAAACAAAACTAAGACTCTCTGTACCAAAGGCAAGCATCCAGTCTGGTGGACCCCAGCCATAAACTAGGATGATTTTGAAGTTCAACACTTTAAAACCTTTTGGTCTAAATTTAGAATTGGGTATTTGATGAAATTTATGCATCAAATTAGTTTATCTTTTTGAATATAATATATTTATATTTATACATGAATTTATTAATAATAATATATAATTGGAACATATAATGAATTTAAAATGTAATTTTATTGAATAAACATTTATTTAGGAATTATTGTGAGATTACTTTAAAAATGTATATAAGTCTTTCTCCTTTTTTGGAATTAATTAGTTAATTAATTAATTGTTTAATTGTTTCATATATAAAACTGCTACTGTGCAGCAGTAAGTTGTGATCCTTGAAGGCGAATTGCCGAGGTACCAGGTCGTTGATAATAAAGGAGAATTGCTGGAAAAGTACTGGCTGTTTGGTGTGCTATTTGGTTTTGTGCTTTCATGTTGCTGTGTTTTTTTCCAGCCATAAACAAGCTCTACAACAAAAGGAGGAAGCTACTACAAGATAGAGCAAAATCCTTGAAAGGTAAGACACCTTTGATCATTATAAGTAAAAAACTAAGAGCTCTCATAAAATCATCCAAGGCAAATTTTGAGAGAAAAATCGTCAAGGACTCTAAAGACAATCATAAGGCCTTCTTTAGCTATGTTAGAAACCTAGGAGGAAACTCCCAGATATGCTCAGAATTAGTTCAAAATGATTTGAAAATTACTGAACCTACACACATTGCCAACATACTGGCTGACAGGTTCAGTGCAAACTTCTCCCAAAGGAGAGATATCTATTCCAGAGGATTGTAGCCCCACCAAACATCTCCAACGCCCAGGTGAGAACTGCCCTCACTAAGGCAAAAAACACAGCATCCATGGGACTGGATGGTGTCCCCAGCTGTGTGCTTCATGAACTCAACGAGGAATTAAACCCACAGTTAGGACAGCTGTTTAATCTTAGCCTCACCAAAGGATACGCATTCAAGGAGTGGCGCGGCGACTGTGGTCCCACTTCATAAGGGCGGTGCCTCCACAGACCCTGGAAATTACCGCCCATTAGCTTGACAAGCCTTATCTGCAAAGCCATGGAGAGGATCATAATGGAACTCATAAATAAAGACATAGGGAACTTGCAGACTTTGGATCCAACCCAGTTTGGCTTTGTCAAAGGCAGATCCTGCCTCTTAAACTTGGTTGACTTTTTGAGACAGTCACCAAGGCCATTGATGAGGGAAAGGCAGTCCATACAGCCTACCTCGACCTGGCAAAGGCCTTCGACACAATACCCCACTCAGGTATCATTGAAAAACTCATCAGCTTGAATGTAAACCCATACATCACAAGATGGGTTGCAAACTGGCTAAGTGACAGAACCCACAGGGTCAGAGTTGCTGGAGCCATGTCAGACTCAAAGCCTGTCACAAGTGGTGTCCCACAGGGCTCAGTCCTGGGTCCACTCTTGTTCGCATCTACTTTTCTGAAGTACAAGCAAACACAGGAGGGTTATGGCTGACAAAGTTTGCAGATGACTGCAAACTGGCCATAGTTGAAAACACATCTGACACAGATATCCTCCAGAAGGGCCTCACAGAAATGGATAACTGGTGCCAGAGCCATGGCCTGAAGTTAAACGCCAAAAATGCATAGTCATACCCTCGAAAACAAGGTTACCCCTAGCTACCATATAGGTGGCAATCCACTGAGCACAGAAAAAGTCATCAGGGATCTGGGGACCCAGGTTGACAGTAGCCTTTCGTTTGACACTCATGTTGATAAAGTAGTTAGGAAAACCTTCTATATCACCCACCTGATCATGAAGGGATTCACATCTAGATCAAGGGAGGTCATCGTCCCCCTGTACTCATCACTCATTAGACCTATGATTGAGTACAATGCCCCATTCGGAATGTATCTGACCAGACACCTGCTGCAGCTTGAAAGGCCCCAAAGTTCCTCACCAAAAGGATAAAGGGTCTCAAAAATATGTCTTATGCTGCCCGACTGAAAGAACTCCAGCTCTATTCAGTCTCATACCGCTTTCTCAGAGGTGACCTGTGCCTGACATATAAGGCCATGTCAAACCCAAATTTGATGAATATGCTTCACCTCAAAAAATCTAGATCCCTCAGAACCACAAGGGCGGGAGACTTAAACCTTGACACGGTTATAAATAGAACGTGCTGGAGGGACAGATTCATCACCCAGAGACTCCCTGTGCTGTGGAACAAAATCCAGGTACATGTGAGGCAGAGCACCTTGCTGGCCTTGTTCAAGAGGAATCTTGACCAATGGATGGGAGATCGCAGATATACCCCAGGGATTACTTCAGTGTCACTGCTTGACAGAGGCACAGCAAAATGATAGGCATAGTTTTTATTCAAACTAAAGGGGTGGCGAAAGCCACATAACTATGGGCTAGGCTTATAAATGCCCTTGGGCAGATAGCCTAGTATGAACCTATGAACCTATGAACCTATGAACCTATGCAACTAAATGGGATATAATAGCCATATGTGCAGTACTGACTTACCAGGCAACTCCAGGCTCATTGGTTGGGAGACACCCACCTCCACGATGGCAGCTAGTGTGTGTGGATGCTGTTCTGAGGGTGTCCCCAGACTGGCCAGTAGCTCCTTGGTGTGTGTGAGTGGGGGCTAGGTTGGTGGCCCACCACCTGTTCCACCTTGTTCCCTGGCGATTGCAGTGACACGCTGTTTTGCATGTCATATCAAGTCCATGCAATGTCTGCACACCTGCTGGTAGGTGCTGTTATGGCCACCCGCATCGTTCACCCTCCTGCGTAGATCCTGCCACAGGTCGTCCAGCTGCTGGGCATGCTGTGGCACATGGCTGAACAACACCTCATAGTTCTCATGGAGGTACGGGATGAGGACATCATCCTCCTGGCGGCTGTACGCTGGAAGGTGTGCACGAGTCATTATCTGTAAAATATAATGATGGTGACAGGTCACAGTTTCAGAGATGTACAGAGATACTGCTGCACATACATTTCTATGACATCTAGTACATCTGCACAGTTATCTTTGCAAATCATCATGACACTGACATGACTGGTGTGCTTGTGTCACACACATGTAACACCCATTATGCATTGGATATCATCACCATATATGTGTGTCACCTCATTACAGTGTTCATACTCCATGCTGTCTTGATGTGGGCATGTCTATTTGCATGCACTGGTGTTCTTACCTATCTGCACATGCCTGGATGTGTCCACGGTAATGCTGTTGACCTTAATGCTGTGTATATGTCACATATCAACGCAGACACAGCCTTAATGGACTTGAGCAGTGACAATGCACACATATGCATGGACACCTGTACATGCATGTGTTTTGCCATATACATCTACACAGCACTGTACAGCTGTTCAACATCCTGCCATGGATCACCTGTGTTGCACATGTGATAGACATGGGGCAATGGCTAGTCGGATGTCATTCACAGGGATGGTTATCAACCATAGCATGTACGGGCAAGGTTTTCTAGCTGTAACAGACAGCCATTATGCCACCGTGAGGTGCATCAGTGCCACATTACTGATCCGGACAGTTGATACTACATCTAAGATGCGGCCATCACACCATGTATGACTGGGATGACATGTGCAGCCTTGATGGACAGGGTTGCATGGTTTGACGGGAGTATGTTACATGTATGGCACAGGGATCTGTCCAGCATGTGGCGATCCCAGTATTAGGACAGTGGCTGTCCATGACGTATGTCTTACAGATCAGGATATGGACATGTAGCATGTCCATCATCATGGTGTAGCAAATGTCTTTATGCAAGGTAGACAGCATGCTGCATAGTGGAGGTGAGGATTGTGAAGGCTGGTATCACCCATCCACGCATGGCCATTACCCCTTAAAGGTGATATGTGATCCAATATTGGTCACCCCAGTGCTGTATATGCCTGTACAATGATCTCCGTGCTCATGGATGGCACCCTGTCATGACACGGGTACCTCGTATGACTATCCAAGGGGCCTGGAGACGTCACCGAGGCAGGGAGATATACTGCACAGCACCATCCCTTACACAGTGTCCATAATGTTGACCACAGCCTAGGTGGTAGTTAATGGGTACAGGGATGTTCACCTAGCGGTGACAATGCTGATATCATCCATCAGAATGTGCACATATGTCACACACCTCACCCACACAGCCCATTCTGTATGTTGTTCACAACACTGACACAGCTATTCTTCATAGGTCATGGCCATTCACATCCTTACATACACAGATGCCTAACATTTGTCTGTGTGGTATGGGCTACAATGAGGGTGGAATACAACACATTAACCCTGTTCTACTGTAGCTGGCACTGGTGTGATTTGCACATGTCACTCTGGCACCTTTTGTAGTTGTGAGTCTGTCAACAGGCCACTGGTAGAACACTCCTGTGACATACAAAGGTATTTGTAATCAAACATCCGTACTGTCTTGTACATCTGTACTGCTAACATCTACAGTGATAATGGTTCATGGACATGCACACCATACTCAACAGGGTTATAGTGCGGTGCCACCCATTATGACTGTCGTCACCACTTGTGGGTTGATATTATCCAACACCCTATCTGTATTGTATGGTCATGCTAGGCACTTGTTCAGAACTTGTGAGCATGTCATGAGCAATTGATTAATATAGCACCCATTCCACACTATTTCCCACAGGTACACTGGCTGTCCTAAAATTTCCAGCTTGCTTATGGTACACCAGCTGTTGTACACACGTAACGCACATATCCTGTGAGACATGGTTGTATATACAGGCATGTCCAACTGTCACGTACCAGTGCTATTGCCTGTCTATATGATGGATATGTTGTACATGTGGCAATAGAGCAATTGTCTCATGTACACATTCAATGCTCACCTCCCAACATACGACACTACAGCCTGTGGGGGATGCAGTTATGCAGCCCTGCTGTGGGTAATGCTGTCACCAACCCTGACTGCACCTGACAGTCATGTGGGGATGTGTAACATTCGCAACACACCCCACTCATCACATAGTCTCACATGATCTCCACCACAGGCCACGCATACAAGGACAACTTGTGCAGTACCTCTCCATACTCTGTGTAGGCACCAGAGGCAGCCCCCATCACGGAACACAACATCAACAACTTATAGCCCACAGACTCATGTGTGCCCATCACATACAGCCAATAGGGTGTTATAACATACACAACACACCAGTCATAGGTGACTCTGTAGGCAGTCACACTGCAGTTCCACACAGCAGGCTACACAAGGCGATAATCGCTTACATCTTTCTGTCGGGTAACTGGTTCTGCAACATAACCTATGCACCCATGCCACACCTCACCAGGTACGATGTGACTGTCATTCTCCATGTTAGTGTGACTGCCCTGAGATGCCACTTCACAGACTACATGTGCAGGGACATGCAATAGCTCACCAGTCTTGTAGCCCTGAAGGTGTGGGCCTAGCCCTGGGGACCATTATGCATTCATCTGGACCCAATACCACTGTACAATGACTGACTGTGTCACTTCAACAGTTGCCTATGCTTCTGCTGTCATTCCACAGGCATCTGGTATCTGTCCGCTTTGACTGACCTGGTCAAACACAATGCTTTGGCACAGATGACCTGCACCTGTCAGCCCTGGGAGTACAGATCACATGTAAGGCTCTTGCTGCTTCTATACTGCCTGTCTTGCACAGTTTCCAATAACAGTCAACGGCAGAACAGGAACTGGCAAGCAAGACATGGGGTCATGTGACACGATGCTTGCATCTTCCTCTGTGATGTACACAGGCAAGGCTCACCTTATAATGCACCACTCTAATATCTCTGCAATGACTGGGACCTGCCTCTAGGCTCTGCAGAGCACACCTGCAATGACAGGTTATAGACAGACCATACCTTTCAGGCACATACCTGGACCGGCACACCCAAAGCTGAGGTGTTCCCATATCCCACTATGTTGTACACACATCCTGGCTAGTTACTTAGCACAATGCATCAGAGGTGCTCCACGTGCAACTAACTGTGTCCAGAACCGCTATACACATTGTAACAAGCTACAGATTCAACAACATACCCCACGCTTACCAGACCTCATTTGTTGGTGTACTGGACAGTAGGGCTCAGACAGCTACTACTGATGTGTGACTGACACTACCCCACACTTAACTGGGATAGCCACTCATGTACCGACACATCCATGAGTCATAACCTCGGCTGGATCAACCCATACACACCACCTCCAAGACCAACATTAACCTTGACATGAACACTACCAACATGTGACTGGTGTTCCACACCTGGGGTTATCCCCTCATTGGTGGTTTCCGAACATATGCTAATCAACCTTGTTAGCCACATCCCAGCACCACACCCTTCATGGCATACACAGTACATGAGTACTACAACACCTACAACAGAAGTCTTAAGACAGCGGTTGTTAACATCATGACACCCGTGCAGATGGACAATGCACATACAAATGCTGAAACATATCCCAGTGCACTTCATTAGCATGTACATGACTGCATGGATCATGCCATTCCACACAGAGCCATGATGGTACAAACCAGATAACAGACACCACTCTGGTGGTCAAGTTCCATGGACATAATGTACAACAACAGGTGGAGGCTGTTGCACAGTGGTGTACAATCCCATGGGTGGGGTAGCTCACTGGTCAGCCTCGGTAAGGCCACGGGATCCCTCATCACATACTCCAAGACTAGCTACGTAAACATTACTGTGACACATTCCGGGGTGTACCACAAGGCATTATGGTGGTATGTCAGTAGTCGATGGCAACACCCACATCTGCTCTCACATACAACAGTCACTCAGGAACATTACAGACCCAGATGATGTTGGCAAAATGCTGGCGGATGGATTCAGTGGTAACATTACACCCTCTCACTCACTACAGGGCCACAATCCATGCAGGAACATTGCAGTGTCCCTGTGGTCACACCTACACAGTACTAACCTGCACTGTTTATGTCCTGGGACACTGGCCCCATGTCACCTTCCAAAGTCCCAGGCTGTGATGTCCACAAACCGCTGAACGACATGTCTTCCCACTAGGCCACCATATTCAGTAATAGCCTTGTATCAGACATTGTGGTCCCTGAATGGCATACAGCAACATTTATCACACTCCACACAGGTGGCACCACAATGCACGAGTGGGACTATAGTCCTACACACCTGCCTGGACTATTCTGCATGGCTATGGGGCACATCATCAAGGATGTCATTCACTGGGACATTGTTGGGCTCCGGTCCTTTGATGCCACCCAGTTTGGACTTGTTAGGGCCAGAGCATGGCTCCTACACATGGTGTACTCCTTTCATACAGTTACCAGGGTAGTTGATGATGGTACGGGAGTCCACACATCCTGCATTGTCCTCTCATTGCCTTTCAGCACTGTTCTCCATTCTGGTATTGACAACATACACATCCGCCTGCATATCGTACCCTATGTCTGTGGATGTTATGCAATGTGGCTCATGCACAGGACACACACAATGAGGGTAGCATACCATAGTACCTAATGCATTTCAGTTACATTTGGCCTACCACAGTCCTCAGTCATTGGGCCCCTCATGTTCAGTATATGCTTCCCTGAGGTACAGGCTAGCACAGAGGGACTTTCCCTGCCTAGCTTTATAAACCCCTGCATACAAAGCACCATGATTTATCCACCAGCTGATACTGACTCCATCAATACGGGTGTCACTGTGACAGATACCTGATATGAATATCATGGCCTCAAGCTGCATGACACAAGATCCATGGACATCACCTTTGCATTACACCATTCACCCACTATCACATAGGTGGTAGTCCCCTACATGCATGTCACATTGTACATGTTTGTAGTACACACGTATGTCACACCCACTCCTGTGATTACTGTATTGCCACTGTGGCGTGGATATCCTTCTACATGGCCACACTTATCTGTACTGGGTGCGTAGCTGGCACATAGACACCTATTGTACCTCTGAACTCAAGACTTCTACACACATTTAAGGGTACACCACCCCATTTAGGGTGTACCTTACACAACAGCTACAACTTTACATACCACAACATTAACACACCATGACGTTTATTGAGCTCCGACAGCTAAGGTATGCAGCTGAACTATGGACACCACGTCTGTACACATTTGCATACTACATACTCAGGGGTGACCTCTGCTGAACAGACAGGGCCCATGTCCACAACAATATTAATGGATATACTCCATATACGCGACATACGCAAATGCCACTGTGAGCAACATGCTCATGGATATGTGCACACATGCAACAATGAGTGGGATGTGCTTGAGGGTTACATTCCCAAACCGGATACTCACCATGCTTTGGAACATGACTCCTATGTACATCATGCAGGGGCACTCAGTAGCACTGTTCATGTGTAACCTCCCTTGGTGTTTGGGAGACACATGTATGCCAGGGATCACTGCAGTGGCTGTACTGTGCAGAGGTGCAGGTAACACATGGCGCTGCTGATCACAAGACACTACCCTAGAGAGGTGCCGCTGGTGTGAACACTGTAGTTGTGCTTACACATAGACTTGCCAGACTGCATAGTACCCCACTATGAACCTGTGAAGCTATTACATGTCCTTTGTGCATGGTTACTTGCTAGCCCTTCCATTTAGATTAGCTATCATGCTATTACAATGTCCCATGCCTACAAGCCATATGTATCCTGTTATTGTACATGCCAATAGACGATACCTTTGGTATGCATAATATGCCTGTTATGCTGTGTAGAATATCTGACATATCTACCTACAATACTATACATTACACATATTTTACATAGTATCCCATAACGCGAAGCATACTTGCACAGCGGGACCACCATAGACATGTCATTGTCGTTATATGCCCATACACATGCCTACTGTGACAGTATATCAACATATACTATCCCCGGCTATGGCACATACTTGTTGGACATACCCTACCACTGACGGCGGGTTGTATGTAATTGTTCTGTTTAAAGCCCTCATGTAGCATCCCTTGTGGTGTCTGTGATGTGTACCTTGTGGCCCACTGCTGGACGCACAGTTTCTACAAGCTTAAGTATGCTCAGCAAGACATCACTACATAAATACCTTTTCCCACGTTATGCATTGCAGACACTTTTAATTAATGCAAACCAGGCTATACATACAGTAGATAATTAATACAAAACATGCTATACATAAACTTACTTACCAAGTGTTCTACATACCTTGTTATCATTACAGACTTTCGTCTCTATCTCTCTCACACTGCTTACATGGGTATTTTGTATGAACATATGGTTTGAATTTCTGGCAAGTCTTCCTTATATACGTCGATACCTGTAACATGTGGTTTCCTGCCACCTATTGGTGTTTCTGAGTGACTAATTACTTGCATATCAGCTGTGCAGCTACTCCATTTGCCAATTACACAGCAACAGTGGGGTATAATTGACTTCTGCACTTGGGCGTTGCCCATTTGCCCTACCTTCGGGGAGACGGCCTGTATTGTGTTTTGTTATGTGTAATTGCAACTGCTATGCATAGAGACAAGTATACTTTGGATTCATGTCCCCCGTGGATTGTGTGTGACAGCTAGAGTATGTGGTTCAACATGTGGGTGTTCCTGTCATCCCAACCTCAGTTAATGGACTATTGCAAACAAAACCTGTAACATCGCCGTTTGTTCCATTATACAACGGCTGCAATTTTGCATGGCACCTTTAATTGCGTATCTCACAAGGTATGTTGATGGTTCTGCAGTTGTAATTGACTGACTGGATGTTTGTGCTGTTATTACAGTCTGTATTGCTATAGTTTCTAGTGTGGGGGATGTCGGTGGGTGTACGTAGCATATACAGGTTTGTGGGGCTTGCATTTCTACATATTCCATATATATGTGTGTGGGCTCCATCCCTAATTAAAGAGCTATCAGTTAGTAGACTTATGTTACGGGATTGTACATTGGGCCATTGTTAATTGGTTTCTATATAGTATGTAGGTGAGGTTGATACTTCCATACCTCTGGAATTGCAGCGATATGTAAAGGGATATGTCTACATGACAGCTATCCCATGTATTTCTGTCCCAGATATTTGCAGTCATTGCGGTTGTGTTGGTAACGGAACCTCTTTGCCATGGGTTGCCACCTTTTCATATGGCCATTGTTGGGCACTTCCGGGACACACAGCGATGTTACAGGCCAACACATAGCCACAGTCAGTACACAGGATAGCACATACTTTTACCCTCAATACATACCTATTGTTGTGGGACTTTGGCTACTTATCATATTGCATGTAACATTCACGTTTCTTACATACAGGCATAACTATTTAATGCTACTATTACATTATATATGGGACATATTAATGTCCTACGATCTCGGACATTTGCCCTTTGTAATGTTTTATGTCAGGGCACACCTGCCCATGGAGGGGCTGTCCCTCCTAATGTGGGACAGGTGGTAACCATATGCCTACGGCTAGCTATACCCACACCTTTCGTAATGATCTACCTCCGAGTCGGCACTAACAGACACATAATGCGGACACATACACACACACATTACAGTCACATGGGGATGCACATGGCACCCTCAACACACACATACACAGATTACGGCACTCACAAACACAGTTGAACATAGTACCTACGTGGACCACAACACTGGCAGCGGTGACTAATTATCCATTCATATCATCATACTATTACTCGCGGTTGTACTGTTCCGGTACTGTGTTCTTTCGGTCTTTCAGCCTCGTGGTTATGCATGTCGGTATGTTACACATTCCATAGTTGGCGGTATCTTAATTATTTGTACCTCCAAGGTGTTATGAATGTCATTGACCTATCTATATATATTTGCAGATATCGCTGAATCCATATATATCAACATATATCACTCTATCGCCCTTTCTATCTGTATTATATATATGTATATATGTATATATATATATATATATATATATATATATATATATCTGACGGGAAAAGTGACAGGCAAGCTACACCTTTCATTGTGTACTTGGTGTATACTGTTTCCTGGACGCCGCACGTTTGTGTCTGTACCTGTCACATTTCACACCTGCCATAGGTTAGGGTTGCCAGCTGTCCCACTCTGTGAGGGACAGTCCCTCTTTGGGCAGTTGTGTCCTGCAAAATATTTGTAAACATGCAAATGTCCTGTGATTTTAGAACATACTTATTTCCTATAGTTGATGTAATAATCGCATAAAACAGTTATTCTGTATCTGAACCAACAAACAGAATAAGTAAGTCAACATTACAAGAATGAGCTTTTATCTAGGCAAAACAGTGCAGTTCTGCTTTTCATTCTGGCTGGGTGTATGTGTCAGCCTGCAGACATATGAAGTATGTCCCACATTAGTCATTTGAAGAGGTGGCAACCCTACCATAGGTACATCTTGCCTAGCAATAGTGTTAGGTGATTTGATACATGATTGCGTGTTCTACACCTGGCAGTGGTCATTTTACCCTTCAGAGCAGGCGCTATTAGTACAGGGGTGAATAATGCTGGTTTCACCTGTTCTGGACATCATTGACCATGATCTGCTCGATATTCGGAGTAGCTTATCCCTGTTTTGCGCATATCCATATAGTCATATTTAAACGTCGCTTACCAGCAGTGGGCAATGTATATTCCCAGTAATGTGTGCTAAATATGATCTGCTGACCTGCATCCGACATGCATTACTCGTACCTTCAGGATTACGTTACATCCCTTGCAGGACGTGGGACTGGGAACATGCACGACGGTCACTGCATTTAGCATATGGCCATCTGGGATTTGTACACGTGTTATGTCATTTTGTACATGGAGTATACTATGGCTGTTACTCCATACTGCACTCACATGGGTAACTCAGTTAGTTTACATACTGATGAGTCCAGTTAACGGTATGTCCATGTGATGTTTACTGGATGTGCTCCAGCATTGGGTATGTATATCTCAGTGAGCCACACACGATACTGTGCTACACCTTCAAACGACCATGGGTGGAGCATGCTGGGGTGATGAGTACCTGTCATGGGTACACCCCATGCCTTGACACAACATCCATGATTATATTATGTGGAGCCCCTCATTAACGCAGCAGGGACTCTGTGCTGAGTGTGTGCAGAACAGTGATTACACACATGTGCTCCCACGATTGCCTCTTCTTCTCTACATGACAGTTGGTTACTCGATGTTGTGGTGACAGCGGACACTGTTTGCCCCATTTGGTGTATGGCCTCTGACAATCGGCCGTGTACCTACAGATGTACCTGGGAACCTATACACAAAGCACCACCATATGCTGATAGGCGCATGTACTGTTCAGGTGTTGACATTCCTTGTTCCAATAGCTGTTGTGTGTACAATGTTTGAGGGCTGCCTATGTAGGATTCACACAGTGGGCCACCTATACATTACAATGTACAGGTGGTCGTGCTTGTGTGTCATCCATTTAACTGTGTGTGTAGGTGGAGAGGTGTGTCAGTCCGTAGGGGCCTACACTGTCAGAGTATGTGCTATGCGTTCCCTCTTTGCCAAGGCGTAGGCATATTGGGCATGCCTCCATCTGCCTACTGGGGCTGACACAGTGTGTTCATGGTCTGAATCCCTCTGCGCCTGTGATGGCCTTGGCAATTGCGGTGGGCTATGAGGGCCTTCACCATTTTGTCCCTGCCGCAGCTGTTTCTGCAGGATCATATTATGTAGCATGGCACATACTATGACGATGTTGTTACACATGCCTGGAGAGTACTGCAAGGCTCCACCAGATGTGTCCAAGCACCGTAACCGTGATTTCAGCATCCCGAACACCCACTCTATGATGATTCTGGTTTGTGCATGTGCCTCATTATGGCGTTCTTGCATGGGTGTGTGTGCATTTCTGATGGGAGTCATCACCCATGGCTCCAGTGCATAGCCAGCATCCCCCACAAGGTGGCCATGTGGGATGTCCCCCCTGACAAATACCTGATACAGCTGTGAGGCATGCCAGATATGGGAGTCATGGTAGCTTCCAGGGCTGCCAGCACACACATCCATGATAATGCCCTGGGCATTGCACACGACCTGGCAGTTGATGGAGTGGAATCCCTTGACGCTAATGTAGTGCCTACCATGCTCACCGGGTGGTGACTTGATTTGTATGTGCATGCAGTCTATCACACCCAGTACCTCCGGGTAGTGTGCCACATGGTGGAAGTGACACATATTGTTGGCCAACTCCTCCTGAGTTCATGGGAAGTATATATGCTCATTGGCATGTGGTAACATGGCATCCAGGAACTGGTGTAGTACCCTGAATGCTGATGCCTGTGAGATCCCCACTATATCTCCAGTTGGCCTTTGAAAGGTACCTGTGGCTAGTATTCGCATGCTTACACATACCTTCGTGTCCACTGGGATGGGTTCACCTCTGTTATTTCTGGTTCTCAGGAGTGGCTGGCACAGCTCCACTATTTGCTGTAAGATGTCCCTGTCCATCCTGTAATGCTCTACTATCTCCAGATCATGTAGCCCCTGGTAGGTTACCCTTGGTCTGAACACTCTTCTCCTCCTCCAGGGCCTGCAGTGGTTGTCGGCATCATCCTCCACAACACCGTCAGTCTCTAACACATGCTGATGAATCACAGCTATGGCAGCTCCCAACATGTACATTTTAAAAGTTCCCCGTGTGTTTACACCTATGGTGCAGTGTTTGGGAATTCACAGGTGTGTGTTGGGTGCTTTCACACTTATACTATTGTGCTGTGAATATCGATGATGTCATAGGGTGTGTATGCACGATCGTAGCTACAGGGTATCTTATGTGTTTTACTACTGGAACTACTATTGTGGTGCCTTTGGTGTTGAATTACATTTGGCTGCAGTGGATTACCTCTTGACCTTCCCTTTACATTTCTGCACATTCCACCTACCATTTTCTGGCATGCATCCAGCAGCCTGCTTTCATTTGTACTTTCCTAGACCTGGCGTATCTTGCGTAATGTGTGCTATTGCCGGTCTACTGTCGGTTTGCTTTGCTCTGCTATGACAGATCTCCTATCTTTATAATCCAATGCCTCCCTTCCTTTCTTTGCATTCCAATGCCTCCCCTATCCTGTTTTGCAGGTTTCTGCGAGCAGAGTTGACAGCTGCCGTCGATTAGCCGCCGTGAGTTGATTGGTGTTGATTGCTCATTAGTACGCCAATTACCCTACTTCAGCATTTCCTTCTTTTCTTCCCCTGACCTTCCTGTTTGTGCTATTGTTCACACCGCATGCATCCGCTTACTGGGTTTCGGGCATGTTTTCATCCCCGTACACATGCGCTTTTGGGCACCATGTGTGCTCTCAACTAAACGATTCTATGCCTTCCTCCCCACCCCTGTCCTGCAGCTTTGCTTAGCAACGGCCAGGCCAGATTTGCATTGCTCCGATGTGCTTGCTGCTACGGTGGCACACCCCTCTGCTGATGTCATGTATCTCCTCTGAGCCACTCCTCGGTGTTATAGCACTGCACCGTATGGTTCAACCTTCATCCGGCGGGACATTTGCGATTCAGTATTATCTGCCTCATTTGCATGGCATTCATAGTTACCGTGCTGAACACTGTCGCAGGCCCTTAGCAACCCTTGCACCTTGGTTGTGGTGTTCCATTCCTACCATTGAGTATTATGGTGTAAACCTGATTTGTATTACATTGCGATTTTATGACATTTTTATATATTTTCTTATGTTCCAGTTTGCGCACACATGCCCTGCGGTTGTACTGTGCGTTACTGTGGACATGACATTAAATGTTGATTTTTAGGTGTTGTGCATCTTTTCTTATGCCATTGGCTGTGTATTTAGCCATTGGCATATGTTAACTTTGTAATACATGAGTCTGGTCTGCTTCCATAGCTCCGATGTTCTGTTTGGGAAAATGTAAACCATGTTTTTTGGTTTACATTTACATGGGCTTACGCTACACCTGCACCACTTCATGAATCACTATCTGCCTTCATTTGCATGGTGCGACACTGCGCATGGGGTGATTAGCATACCTATGCCAAGGGCTGTGCAGTTCTGGTGTACACTGGTAATGCACGTGGTATTGGATCGTACCTGAATCTCTCGACGGCCATATTTGGTGTTATTCCGCCTACGCTACGCCTGCGCCTGGCGCAAGCTTCATGAATCCCGAGGACTGCTTTATTGACTGACTGTCAGATAGGTTTACTATCAAAATGTTGAAAATCATAATTTTTTGGATCATTTAAGTGACTCATTAGGTTGAATTTTGCAATGTTATATTGACAAAATGCCGAAAATGACTAAAGTGATGTTCAACATTCGAACATGTTCAAAACCTCCGACATTAATTGAAACTGTATCCCCCAATGCACTGTATTGCTACACTAAAACAATATGATCATTTATTTATTTATTTTTAATGACAATAGTGTAAAACTGCTTTAGATGTTTGCCTTTACATTTTTCCAGGAGGGCAAGCCCCCCTGCACCCCCCCCACACCCCTGCACATTAAACATACTAACTTCGAGATTACACTACAGAATCTGCTCTTGACTTTTGTTTTTCTTTATTTGGAGTATCTCGATTAGCAATTTTATTCCATTCGATCAAGTGATTCCGCATGTGATGATCCCTCTTTATCCCGGGGCAGTAACTAAGACGTCTCAGTCTTCACCACTGTCTCCGGTAAGGAAGTGTCACTGAAAGCTGGGATAGAAATATACAATTTCACCTAAAAGTACACTGAGAACAGGTTTAAAACCTGGGACTGGACTATATGCTTTACCCCAGGTCCCCAAATGAGTCTCTACACTGACCACTGCAGAGCACTGTGTCCCACTTCTAGGTATCTGACACATGCACTCTTAAATGTCTGATATTCATCCATACACACACTCTTGGGAAAGACTGATACAGATTTATCTGCTGTGTTTCTTTACCCAAATTACAAGGTAACAGTCAAATACCACAATGCCTTTCAAAAGGGGTATTCGATTATATTGGGTAAAATAGATATTGAAACAAATGGTAGCATGTATCACAAGCAATAAGGCTATTCTGAGTGGCCCTTTTGTTATCACAATAAGCATAAACACTCTCAGTGCATTAAAAATATTCACTAAATAACCAGCCACAATGAGAGGTAGTAAAAAATAAAAGGATAAAAAACATGCAAATACTGAATAATGGATTCCAATAAACAATGGAGTTTCATGTACAGGAAATATGAAAACAACACTGTAGGAGAGATTTCACACTGATTTTAGAAAACCTCTTAACTAACTAGCTGTAGTTCCCTGACTATCTGAAGATTAACTGTCCCTATCTTACCTAAATAACTCAGCAAGGCAAAATGATACCCTTATTTCTGTAAGGCAAGATGGGGAATTATGTCCACATTCCAGGATGTTGTCTGTCTTCAGCAACTGGAACAACTACTTTGGAAACAACTGGACTGCTACTGCTGAACAGCTCTGGAAAAACAAAACTACTGAACAACTAACTCAGAACCTGCTATTAGTGCAGAATTTTTAAAAGGTAACAGGAAGTTACTATGAGAATTCTAGTCTCTCATACCAGACTTTGAAAAGTAAACAAACAGCTGCAGTGAAGATTCTATTCTCCCAGCCCTGGCACACAATGACATCACATCTAGGTCAGCTGACTCTGGCATAACATGCATTCAGAATTCTCTTTAAAAAACACGTACATTTGGTAAGCCAGAAGAACACTATTTGACATTCAAACACCTTGCATAAATCAGAGTGATATTCAAAAGACATAAACTTATTTACAAAATTATAGCTAGTCATGCTGGCATATGCAACACATGGTGATTTACAATTGTTTACAAAACGTCAGCCAGTCATGCTAGCACAGATAATATCTAATATCCTCACATTTCTACCCAATTTGAAGACTCAAGCTAGATTTTCAAGTGACCCTGGAAAATCATCACTTGAGAAAACGGGGCTGTCTGGAAACATATCAACTTATACCCTTTTTTGAGAATCCATCTGCATTGGCATTACTGAAATCTGGACTTGCTAATGCAGGGTCTCTTCCCAAGATCCCTTTAAGCTTTTAGAATGGGTCCACACTATTTTATCTTGCCTATTTTCCCCTGTCAGATCTGTGAGGGGAACAGCCGTTTTACTATAATTGGGAACAAATTTACTATAGTACCCTGCTGTCCCTAGGAATGTTCTCACCTGCTTTTTGATAACAGGGACAGACCATGCCTAAATAATCCCCACTCTGAGAGGTTCTGGTCTAATCTTATCACTCCCTAATCTATGTCCTAGGTAGGAGACCTATGCCATACCCACCTGACACTTACTAGTTTTAATGGTCAATCCTGCCCTTTTTAATCTACCTAATACCTCCCTGACATGTTGAAGGTGCTCTTGCCAGGAATGACTGTAAATGGCAATATCTCCAAATAAGGGAGAGCATAGTCTCCTGATCCTACTAAGATATGATCTACTAAGCTGTGGTAGGCTGCTGGGGTATTCATCATCCCAAATGATATCCTTATAAACTCATATAATCCAAAAGGTGTTACAAAAGCCGACATCTATTTAGCAATGGGAGTCAAAGGCACTTGTCAGTATCCCTTGGTCAGATCAATAGTGGTCAGATACTTAACTCCACCCAGCCATTCTAAAGCTTCATCTGCTCTAGGCATGGAGTATGCAGCTGACTCTGTTTAACTGGTTAACTTTGTGTAGTCATTGCAGAAATCTTAAAATTCCATCCTTCTTTGGTACCAACACTATTGGGGAAGGCCAAGGACTACTGGATTCCTGGATTACCCCCAGCTCCAACATCTCCTTTATCTCCTTCTTCAACATCTGCTTGACTCACTCAGGCACCCTATAAGCAGCATGTATTCACATAGTGCTGCACTAGGTGGGTGCACCCAAGTTTCTCAGTGAACATGCCCCCAATCTCCTGCAACACTGTTCATATTTCTTTAACCTAAATAGAGGATGATGAGCCACTGAGATATTGCTACCTCTCCCACAGAAGTGTCAATCTGAGCCTCACTGAAAAGATCAATCATCGAATCCCCCTCAGACTCCTCCTGCCATCCACCACCAATACTCAGCACCAGGCCTCCCTATCATGATATGGTTTCATCATATTAACATGGTACAACTTATGCCCCTGCCTCCTCCTTACCTTTTGACAGTGCTCACAGGTCATGCAGTACCCTGTCATATCCTTTGCAATCCCAGGCCCTTAAAAGCTTAAGCATCTCTTAGTACACATTATACCCATATGACTTGCAAAAGGAATGTCATGGGCTATGACTAGAAGTGTTAGATGGTAGGTTCTAGGCACTACCAACTGGTGTATTATGTCACCCTCTAGCCCTCCCTCAGAGGTCCACCCTCTGTACAATAACTCTTTGTTCCAGTATACAGACTCCCTTTTTCCTTGAGCATCAGGTGCCTCCTTAGCTACCTCTCTCATGCCTAGTAAAATAGAATATGAAAGCTGAGCCAGTCTCAACTCTGTCTTTGTAACCTCTCTAAATTCCCGTCAACAGGAAGCCTAGTATCTTCTAACAGTGGTGCCTCACTGTCAACTTGGATACTACCACTCACCTCTTTTCTTTTATTCACCATGTCCACGGGAATAGCAGTACCTACCAGCATCTGTGGTTCACCTTCAGGCTCACTGCTACAAGGTAGCTCCTTCCCTAAAGTAACCATATCACCAGCCTCAGCCACAGGCATAGGATCTGTCTGGGTCTTCCCAGGCTATCAGACCTACATGCCTGTCTCCAAGCTTGACTGTGTATAACTGCATGCACACAAGGTACAACATGATCAAAATCATTCCATATTACGATATCTGCAGGGATATCCTTAAGCACTCTTACCTACTTGTTCCCTTTTCCACCCTCCCAGTCAAGATGATCCCTGGCCAAAAGTATTTGGAATGGGGTCCCATCCAAACATCTGACTAGTGTGGACTGCCCAAACAAGTACTGCACCTCCTTAACCACTGCAGGCATTGCAATAGTTGTATCAGAAGCTGTGTCACTCTTAACATCCACTAAGACAGGATACAAATTTTGGTGATAGTTTGGCACCTCTGTTGATTCCAGACAACTTACTACTGGCATTCTATCATCTCCACTTGCTGGCTCCCTCACCTTTTGTTTCTCCATTTGCTTCAATGGACATCTGTATGCTACATGATCCCTCTGATTACATTTAAAACATCTAATCCCTGATCCTGACCATGTGCTTGAACCAGTGACTTTCCCCTGTTACTGACGAACTCTGTTGGACTGGTTTAGGCTGCCACCCATGGGTTCCCTTATGTCCAAGTGCAGCACTGGGTATCTCATTCTTATGGATTGGTACCCCATTTGCCAAGTAGAGATCCCCTTTTCTCACCAACTCATTTGCAGAGTTATACTTTTGGTCTGCCAAACAGATTTTCATATACTCAGCTAAAGTGCTGAGAGCTTATTCCCTCAAAAAAAGGTCTGCCAGTCCTTCAAAAGTGGTGACATGAGGCCCACTCATCCAACTGTAAAAGTAAGTACTTAAATCAGCAGTATAATCACATACACTTTCATCTGCCTTGTGTCTATGTTCATTAATTTTTTTATACACATTTCAGGAGTTAATTTGAAACAATCAAGTAAACATTGTTTTACAATATTGTAATTCAAACAATCAATAACAGACAGTTTAGCAACTGTATTAATAGCTGTACCATGGAGTAAGGGAGTCAGGAACTATACCCAGAGCCTTCAGTCAACATTATACTATTTACATGCCCTCACAAATATAAAAATAAAGCTAACAAGGGCATCTCCCTCCCTGGACTGAGGAAAAGGTTTACTGACCTTTTTTCGCTTCTGGGGTTCAGTCATTTCCTTCTCCATCAACCCCATGACCCTGTTGAAGTGATAGAAGCTCCTTTTCATGCTGTCTCTGCCTCTCATTTTCTTCAGCTTCCATCTCCAAATGTTTGATCTCCAGTTCATGCTGACACTGTTCTTTCTCTCCTCACCTCCAAATGTTGCAGTTCATACTGATGCTGCTTCTCCCTTTCTTCAGCCACCAGTTTGAGTCTTTTTAACTCCAGAGAGATTTTTAAGTCCCCTGAGGAAAAGTGAACTGTCTTGTCTTGGAAGGCTGCATATCCCCAATGTTAAACTGGATATCCTCCGAGCTGTGGTCTGCTCTGTGGCTGCAACTAAGGCTGAGATCATTGATTGCTTAGTCAGGTTAGCAAGCACCAATGCTTTGGCTTCGTACACCTTGGCCAACTGGTTCTTTTCCAGCTTGCTATAATCCTCTGCTGATATCTTACCCTGCTGCCCCAGACTAAACTGACTAAAAAGGAAAAAATGATGTGAAAATGAAACTCTGTATGTTTACTTTGTGGCTGTCAAGTGTGCACACCTCAGTGACAACTACCCACAGGTTACTAAAGCTCATTTAAAATCCCACACCACTGGCACCGATATCTGATTAGCCCTCTTTACTCCAGGGAGTAACTAAAGAGTCTCAGTCCTCACCACTGTCTCTGGTATGGAAGTGTCACTAAAAGCAGGGATAGAAATACACAATTTCCCCTAAGTCAACACGGGGAACAGGTTCCAAACCTGGAATTGAACTATATGCTTCACTCCAGGTCCCCAAATCAGTCTCCACACTAACCACTGCAGAGCACTCTCTCCCAGTTCTAGGTATCTGACACATTCATTCTTAAATGTTTTATATTAACAGAAGAAATACTCTGTGCATCCACCGGGCCGAGGGTAAAATCCTTTGACGAGAGTGGTAGAATAAGTGCTTTCAGACTTAAACAGTCCTTCTTCATTTTTTATAACTGTTTCTATGGATAATCATTCTTTGGTGGTCCGCAAGTTTTGTTCTAAATGTTTTATATTCACACATGCACACACTCTTGGGAAAGACGGACACAGATTTACTCGCTGTGTTTCGTTACCCAAATTATAAGGTAACAGTTACCACCAGTCAAATACCACAATACCCTTCAAACGGGATGTTCAATTATATTGGGTGAAATAGATATTGATATAAATGGTAACATGTATCCCATGCAGTAAGGCTTTTTGGAGTGGCCCTGTTATTGTCACAATAAGCATGAACACTCTCAAGTTATTAAAAATATTCACTAAATAACCAGTCACAATGAGAGGTAGTAAAACATTTAATAATAAATAAAAGGACATGAAACCACCATAAAAAACTTCTGCAAAGCCAACTTCACACTTCTTAAGACAGAAGTGGCAAACTTCATGACACCCATGCCGACGGACAATAGAGGTACGACAGCTGAATCCTACACAAATGCACTTTATAAGCACTTACACGAGTGCATGGATTATGCTATCCCTAATATAACCAAGATGCTATCCTCCAAAAAAAGGAAGCCAATCTGGCCCTCTGCCATAAACAAACTCTACAACAGAAGAAAGAAACTGTTACAAAAAAGAGTAAAATCCCATGACTGGAGGAACTCCCTGGTCAACCTCCATAAGAAGCTGAGATCCCTCATAAAATCCTCCAAAACTAGTTATGAAAACAAAATTGCCACTGACTCTAAAGACAACCACAAAGCATTCTATAGCTATGTCAAGAATCTCAATGGCAACACTCAGATCTGATCTGAGTTACAGCACAATGGCACGAAATATACAGAACCAACTGATATTACCAAATCATGGCAGATAGTTTCAGTGCTAACTTTATCCCCCTCTCATCCCCTAGAGGACCCATCTCTATACCGGAAGAATGCAAAGTTCCTGTAATCATGGCTGCACAGGTAAAAAACACACTTTCCAAAGCCAAGAACACAGCATCCATGGGACCTGACAATATCCCAGGCTGCGTTCTACATGAACTACAGAATAAACTGGCACCCTACCTAAGTACCATGTTCAATCATAGCCTCAGCTCAGGCCTTGTGCCCACTGAATGGTGCACTGCTACGGTTATCCCACTCCACAAAGGGGGAGCCACAATGGACCCCGGGACTACTGCCCCATTAGCCTGATGAGCCAGGTCTGAAAGGTCATGGAATGTATCATCATGGAACTCATAAACAAAGACATTGGTAATCTCCAAACTCTGGACCCTACCCAGTTCATATTTGTAAAAGGCAGATCATGTCTCCTAAACCTGATTGACTTCTTTGAAGCAGTCACTAAAGCCATAGATGAGGGTAAGGTGGTTCACACAGCTTATCTAGAGCTTGCCAAGGCTTTCGACACCATCCCCAACTCTGGAATTATATATAAGCTTACTAAACTAGGTATAAATCCCTATGTCACAAGATGGGTTGCCAACTGGCTCACAGACAGAACACACTCTGTGAAAGTAGTAGACTCCAAATCCGACTTCAGACCACTGATAAGTGGAGTACCACAGGATTCAGTCCTGGGTCCTCTCCTGTATGGTATCTACTTCTCTGAAGGACAGGCTAACACAGAAGGCCTTTGGCTAACAAAGTTTGCAGATGACTGCAAACTAGGAGCCGTAATCGAAACTCCTAACAATGTGGACATACTACAAAAGGGCCTCACTGAGACAGATGCCTGGTGTCAAAGCCATGGCCTGAAACTCAATGCCAAAAAGTGTATTGTCATTCCATTTTGTAAAAACTCTGTACCCATGAACTACCACATAGCTGGTAGTCTACTTAATGCCAAAAATGTGATAAGAGATCTTGGGACACAGGTGGACAGTAGTCTCTCCTTTGATAATCACATTACCACAATGGTCAAGAAATCCTTCTACGTGGCTCACCTCATCACAGAAGGTTTCTCATCCAGAAAGTTCCCCTCTACTCATCACTCATTAGACCCATTATAGAGTACAATGCCCCTTTTGGTATGTACCTCACAAGACATCTACAATAACTGGAAAGGCCACAGAAATACCTCAAAAAGAGGATTACTGGCCTCAAACAGATGCCCTATGCAGACCATCTCAAAAAACTCCAGCTTTACTCCGTCACATATCTCCTACTCAGAGGCGATCTCTGCCTAACATACAAAGCTATGTCAAGCCCAGAGCTGTTGGACATGCTCCATTTAAAGAAATCCAAATCCCTCTGAGCTACATACTCTAGGGACCTAAACCTTGTCACCACAATAAACAGAACATGCTGGAGGGATAGATTTCTGTCCCAAAGACTTCCCATACTCTGGAACAGACTACCTATTTATGTCAAACAGAGCTCCTCATTAGCACTCTTCAAGAAAAATCTTGATGATTGGATGGGAAATAGGAAATTCACCCCAGGGATCCCTTCTGTGGCTCTGCTCGACAGGGGCACAGGAAAATAATTTTCTTGGGTGGCGAAAGCCAGGGTACATTTTTGGCTAGACTTATATAGGCCCTAGGGCCAATAGCCTAGTACCTACCTTTGAACCTATGAACCTATGACATAAAATGTATAAATACTGAATAATGGATTCCAATATACAACAGAGTTTCATGCACAGGGATATGAAAACAACACTATAGGGCAGATTTCACATTGAATTTACAAAAACCTCTAACTAATTAGCTGTAGTTACCTGACTATCTGAAGATTAACTGTCCCTAACTTACCTAAATAGGTCAGCAAGGCAAGATTATACTCTTACTTCTGTAAGGCAAGATGAGAAATGATGTCCACACTCCAGGCTGTTGTCTGTCATCAGTGACTACAACAACTGCTCTGGAAAAAACTGGACTACTACTGCTGAACAGCTCTGGAAAAATAAAACTACTGAACAATTGACTCAGAATCTGCTTTTATCGCAGACTTTTTTAAAAAGTAACAGGAAACTGCTATGAGAATTCTACTTTCTCATATTGGACTTTGAAAAGTAAGCAAACAGCTGCAATGAAGATTCTTTTCTCCCAGCCCTGGCACACAATGACATCACATCTAGGTCAGCTGACTCTGGCATAACATACATTCAGAATTATCTTAAAAAAAAACACATGTACATTTGGCCAGCCAGAAGAACACTGTTTGACATTCAAACATCTTGCATATTTCAGAGTGATAATCAAAAGACATAACCTTATTTATAAAATTATAGATACTAATGCTGGCATATGTAACACATGGTAATTTACAATTATTTGCAATTTTTACACAATATCAGCCGGTCATGTTAGCACAGATAACAGTATCTAATATCCTCACACTGCATATGTGGAATCAGAGTATGTGTCTTTCCACATTTTGATAGCAAACTACCAGATACCCTGTAAGTCACTTAACATGACTTAGATTTCATGATTTTTAAGTAAAAGACTGACACAATTGTAGGATGGACATTTTTGGACCCTTCCTTTCTATGAAAGTTGAACTGGACAAATGCCACTATAATGTTGGTTGTCAGTTTATGCTTCCTCCAACATGCAGCAGCCTAACAACCTAAGAATTTGTTATAATAATAGTGGTAAAATGAGTACCATCCATTGACAATGTATGAGGCTATGCTGTTTTGGTTCCATGAGAAAGTGTTTTGATTTTTATTTTGTCATTAGGAATTGCAGCCTCTGAAAAAATTATGACTGACTTATTCTCGAACTTTTGGTAGAGAAAATGGAAATGAATATCTAAATTATATCTACAGAATGACCTTCACACTGACTTTATAGCTATTTAGAACTTGGCTCACAATAACAAACTAATATGTACTCCCAAAATCCCCCTGATGCTGTTTGGCACACATAAAAACTATATCACCCTCACATTATTACAGTCACCAATCCTACAAGCATTCCCCCCTCAGGTTTCAGAACAGAGATATTCAGACCTTTTTCCCAAACAGCATATCTTTTTTTATAAATATGTTGAACTACAATAAAAATATAAAAAAATACTTTTTTAATAAAGATTGCTTTTTATTGAGTCACACTAAAAAGTAAAAAATAAGGAAGACGAGGGAAAACTTTGCAAAAGAAACACAGACAAGCTGATTTCGGAAAAGCATCCAAGGTTGGTTTTGGTGATTCTGTTACTGAGTTAGCAAAAAAAGTATTAGGAATCAGCAAACCAGCCTCAGAAATCAGCTTGTCTGCGATTTTGCAAAGATTTCCCTCTTCTTCCTTAATTTTACTTTTTAGAGTGACTCAATAAAAACTTTTTTTATAATTTTATTATTTTTACTTTTTATTTTGTGCATCACATGTTGTCTGCAAAGTGTGGTCAATTATTTTGCTCTTAAACTTGTCAGGTTAGTGGATATGGCCTTCATTTTATTTTATTTTATTTACCATTTGTTAACCAAGTTAGTCTGGCTGGGCAGATGCCATTTTTCAGCAGAGATCCAAGGAGGAAAGCTCCAAATACAAAATTAAATTGTTAAAATGAAGTACATATTTAAGCAAACATATAATGAGAATGTGTTTCATCTTATACCAATTTTGAAGCAGATAATTTGACATGTTGCATAGGAGCAGACTAGAGAAGGAGGGAAGGTCATGAATGTGGAAAGGGAAGTAGAGAAGTAGGGAAGTTTTAGGTATAGAGTGGAATCTAGCAGGGGAATAGTAATGAATGGACAGAGAAATTGACATAGAATATAAGTGAAATTTATGTAATACAGGAAATTAGGATAGCAAAAGGTGCTAGTTACTGAACATAGAAGTAAATTATACAAGCAGGAGAGTATAAGCTGTGAAAAGGATAGAAAAAGTGGTTGATAGGGAGAATAAGGTGGGGGAGGAATTGCTTCAAGTAGGATCTTTGTAGTGGCAGGTCGAGGAGTTGAGTAGATATTCTTTTAGGGCAAGTTTGAAACTGGGAGAGTTTTGGTATGATCTAATATATAGAGGGAGTTTGTTCCAGGAAGTTGAGACTGCATGACTATAAAGACTTATTCCTATGGATTTATTGGGTTTGAAAATTTGGAGGAGGTGTTGGTCAGAGCTATGAAGATCTCAATTAAGGACATATGGAGAGATGAGAGCTGCTAGTGAAGGACAAGCTAGGGGCTGGGGAAGGATGGTATGTTCCAAGTAAAGTTGAAGCAGATGGAGGTGATTATGGAATTCTAGCCAGTGGAGTTTTTTTAAGTAGAGGCAGTGATGAGAATTATAGGGGAGGTTAGTGACAAATCTAGCTATTTTGTTATATGTGCGTTCGAGTTTGTTTACCAAAGTTTTTTGTAGGTTAGTAAAGATAGGGGCAGCGTATAGTAGGATAGGTAATAGGTAGGCTGAGCAGGGGATAATTTAGATTTTTGTGTGAGGAATTTTTTATTTCTGTACAGCAATCCTAATTTCTGGTGGGTCCTTATGATGCAGTTATTGATGTGGGTGTAAAATTTTAGTTTGTCATCTATGAGAACCCTGAGAAGCTTAGTGTGAGAGTCAGCCTGAATAGTTGTGCTGTTTAATGAAGAGACTGAGAAGCAAGATTCGAGGTGCTGGAGAGGTCTGGGGAGGAAGAAAATAAGTTTAGTTTATTGGGGTTAAGCAGGAGTTGGTTAGTTGTGAGCCATCTTTCAAGAGAGTGTAGTGTGTCTTGAGTGAGGGTATTTAGGTGGGATAGATTATCAGAGATAGAGATGATGGTAGCACCATCTGCATACTGTATGAGTTTTGAGTGGGGGCAAGATTGGAAAAAAATGCTAAATAGTAGGGGACCTAGGATGGAGCCTTGGAGGATGCCAATTTGAATGGGAAGGAAAGGAGAAGTAGCAGACATCCACTTGACAGATTGAGCTCTATTTGTTAGGTATGAAGAGAACCAGTTAATAGTGGAGGTAGAGAGGTTGAAAGAAGCAAGTTTGGAGAGCAGGAGGTTGTGAGATACAGTATCAAAGGCTTTAGAGATGTGAAGGAAGAGGAAGGACACTAGTATGTTATTATTCAGAGAAGTGGAGACAGTGTTGGTAAAGGACAATAGTGCGTTAGTTGTGCTATGATGAGGGCAGAAACTGTAAAGGGTTGGGGTGAGTAGATTTTCCTGAATGAGATGTGCAATGAGTTATTTGTGAATATACGTTTCAAGAATCTTTGAGATAGGGGATAGAATAGCAATAGACCTGAAGTTTGAGGGGTCGATGGAGTCATCACCTTTATGTAGGAGCATAATATAGGACTTTTTCCAGATGTGAAGGACCAAGTTTTCCTGAATTGATTGATTAATAAGTATAGAGACTGGATAGGCAATAAGAGGGGGTTGCAAGTTTGAAGCATAAAGGAGGAAGGTTGTCAGCTGAACAGGAGCCGGGTTATGGAGTAGAGACCTGATAAAAGATGTGAGTATTGGCTTGATTGAGAAAGTAGTATGGTGGGAGGGAGTGTCATGTTTGGTATTTGTGTTAGGTTTGATTAGCTTTTGTATGGAGTCTATGAAGAAGGAGCTTAGAAAAGTGATATTTTCGAGAGGGGAGTTGTTTGGGGAGGGGTTGGGAGGAGTAGGGTTTCCAGGGTGTAGGAGCTTATTAATGGTTTTTCCAAAAGTTTTTGAGGATGGAGTAGGGGCTACTTTGAAGATTAAGGTAAACATTTCTTTTGTCAAGATTGATTTGTTTTTTCATTGTTTTTCAAAGTTCCCTATAGTGCTGGAGGGGGTTTTGAGTTTATTCCAGGTTTTCCATGTATTGTCTCTCTTCCGCATGAGGGAGAATGTTTTTTTTTGCTTAACCATGGAGCAGAGTTGAATTTAACTCAAACTCCTCTAGAAGGGGCTAGGGAGTTGAGAGTGTTAAGGAAGATGTTATTGAATTTGAGAACAGCTTGGTCAAGGGGGAGGTGCTGGATAAAAGACCAGTTTATTGATGAGAGTGTTTGATTAAGTATATCAGGGTTGAAGTTGGATAGATTGCAACAGTCCCTATATGTGTGTGTTTTTGAGGGTTGGGACAGATGGTGCTGTACAGAGGTGGGGTGATGATCACTAAGTGTGTTAGGGAGTACAGAGGGATTATGATAATGGTTGGGTGGGAGGTAAGTATCCAGTCTAGAGTGGAGATGATATTTGATCGTTGATTAATACGAGTTGGGGAAGTGATGAGTTGGAAGAAGCCATATAGATTAATGCAAGCATTGGGGGAGTTGGTGGTCAGAATATTCCAGTCAATATTAACATCCCCTACAATAATGGTTTTATAGGAAATGGTTTGTGAGATCCAGGCTAGAAAGACCTCAAGAATAGGGATATTGTTACCAGGCGGTATGCAGATAGCAGCGATAGCAATCTTTTTTTTTATTCATTTAGGTTGCAGTTTACTACGAGAATTTTGGCAGGAAGAAAACTGGGGGGTAAGGAAGGGAATGGCTAGAGAGATTTTCTGAGTAGAGGACAGCTACCCCTCCATCTTGTTTTGTTGGTCTGTCTTAGTAGAAGATATTGCAGCCAGAGGGAAGGCTTTCTTTATTTGAAATGTGTGGTTTTAACTACGTTTCAGAGATGGAGAGAATGTCTGGGGAGTGTAATGTTAACACAGAGCGTAGTTCGGGGACTTTATTTATTGTACTATGGATGCTGAGAGCTATGCTTTTAAGGTGCTGTGCAGAAGAGGCAGGTTGAGAGAGAGTGGGAATATGGGTAGAGGCGGAAATAGGCACTGTTGAGGGGTGAGAAGAGTTGGTAGTAGGACCGGAGTTAGGATGAATATCTCCTGCAAGATGTAGGGTAAGAATAGGGCAAAAGGGAGGTATATCTAAGAGGGTGTGGAAGAATTTGGATTTGAGTTTAAGGAGATAGGTGAGTTTAGGAGAGAGACTGTGTTTGAAGAGATGTAGGAAGTGATCAGAGAAAAGAGGGGATAGTATAGGGAAGGAGTAAGGTGTATGGTTATGTGATTATGGGAGTGGAAACATGGGATTGGGGTATGAGTCAGGTAGAGGAGTATGGTAGGATGTGGTTTCTGTGAAAACAGTAAGTAGTGGTATTGATAGGAATACGTATAGCAGCATGCTGTGGTTGTTTGAAGGTAGGAGGAGGATCAAAAGGAGGGTGTGATTAGAATTAAATAATATGGAGTATAGTATTCGCTGGGTAAGTGAAAAGTGGATGGTGTGGTAGTATGAGTAGTAGGAGTCAAGGAAGGGTAAAATAGAATGCAGAAACTGTTGGGAATGGCAGAGGAAAATAAGAGAGTGGATGTGATTGGATAGGATATGATGGGCGGGGTGGGGCAAAAGGGGAGTGGCAAGAAGTGGATGAGAATAAATGTAATTGATTTGGGGGGTGGGAATGGGGGTAGGGTACAGGAGCAGAGTGAGTCCAAGCGTAAGCTATAACAAGGTCCCCATGTGATGCAGTGGTGAGTGCAAGATGTTTTCACATGTAGTGGACATTTAGCATAGAGGGTTCCTGTGGAGAGATCCATTATGAAGGTACCCTGTATAAGGTGCCCGCCGTATGCTAGCCAGGGTGATATATGGTATCAACCTCTCTAGTAAGCAGTGACAGCATAAATATAATGACCTGCAAAGTTGCCATACACACTTCTGCACCAGTGGAAAGATGAGGTTATGAAGAGAAAGCCTCTGTATTGCAATAAGCAATCTGTTAAGTAAGTGTATAGTAGTCTTGGAAAGTACTGCTATACATGCCTTTTTGTAGTTATAGGTATGTTGTCCTCAGTAATGTTGTTTTTTTTTTCTATTTTTATGCAGGGTAGGAAAATTCCACCTGTCAGAGGAGGCTGGCCATATTATGCAGGCAGTGAAGTAAGTACATAATTGTATTGCTTTAATTATTGTGTAACTGTGCTTAACATGTTTACCACATTAATGAGCTGTTTTTTCATGTATTTTAATATTTAAGCACTGGTTTCTTGCTCACTGGCATTGTAGATTAGATTTGTCCTTCCATTTACTGTGCTATTTTCCCAAACTGTTCCTATTATACCTTTAAGCTCCCTTGCCTGCTTACTCTGACTCAGCTACTAACTGCCCATATAGTCTAATATAAACCTGGCAACTGCCCAGCTATATCTGACCTTGTCCAACCCTACACTAACCTAAAATATCTTAGGTCTACTAATAAAGTATTGCTGAAGTTTTACAAAACTCAAAACTCTCACAGTGTCTCCTTGTACTCACATATCATTGCCAAACACTGGAATTCTCAACCTCAGCATATTCTGTCCATCAATGGTACACATTCATTTAAACAGTCTCTAAAGGAATAGTTCACCAAACATAGGCTTTGCTCATGTTCTCCACCAGTCTAACTTATTTAACCCCTTACTGTCTAACCCCCCCCCCCATTGTCAAGATTTCTTGGCAATTTAGCCTTCTTAGCTTCAGTTTATGATATTTTTATTCTGAAAATAAAAACGGATGTAAGTTTTGTTTTAGCTGTATGTGGAGTGTTAACATAAATCACTTGCCTGAGGATTTCTTTGCCAATAACATCAATGGTTAAAATCCAGATGCATATAATTTCTTTGAAAGATGATTGTAGTGTAGTGGTTATTACATCTGTCTTATATGCAGAAAGTACTGTGTTCAGTTCCAAGTGGAAGTGGCATGGTCTTTTCCCACTATTAACTGGGAGTCCTGTATGACATCAAACGGACATGCACAGAGATTCCTGGATTTTGTAAAGACAAACTCCCTAGACCAGATAGTCAATACACCAACCAGGGGTGCAATCATACTTGATCAGATCCTCACTAATATGGGAGAGTGCTGCACACCCCCTACTCTAATGCCTTCCATGGTAAGGTCAGACCACACAATGGTCTCCTTTGAAGTAAAAAAAAAGCCTGGACCCCCAGCTAAATGGGGAATATTCAAGAACTATTCTAAGGCTAACCTCTTGCTAGTAAGTGAGAAACTGGTAAAATTACAAGCCCCTATAAACTCTGAGAACACTTCTGCCTATGCAGAACTGTTCACAGAATTTCTGTACAAGCATGTTAATAACTGCATAGAGGCAGCTATACCCAACAGGAAGAAGTACAGAACTAACTCAAAAAACAAGCCTCCCTGGTGGAATCACAAAATCATTCGGACATATAACAGAAGGAAGAAAATCATGGCAAAAATTAGAAGGTCCAGCACCCAGCAGGATAAAAGCACTCTCATTAAACTAAACAAACAACTCAGATGACAAATAAAGTCTACCAAAGCCAAATTTGAGGTAAGTTTTGCCTCCCAGGCCAAGGACAACCACAAAGCATTCTTTAGCTATGTCTGCAACCTCAAAGGCAATACACAGTTGTTAGCAAAGCTCATTGTAAATGGAGCCACCTGTACTGAGCCAGAACATGCAGCAAACATTCTGGCTGATTAATTCAGCTTCAGCTTTACTCTGCTCTTCCCCTCAACCTTCCCTCAGGAAATATCATCAAATATAACTCCCCCTACTATCACTAGGGAACAGGTCATTAATGCTCTCTCTAAGACCAAAAACACTGCATCAATGGGCCCAGACAATATCCCAGGATGCATCTAAATAGCATGAAACATGACCTATCTTGGAATTACTATTTAACTGTAGCTTCCAAGCAGGCTTTGTGCTTCATGAATGAAGAAAGGCAACAGACATCTCTCTGCACAAAGGTGGGCCATCTACAGACCCTGGAAACTACAGACCCATAAGTCTTACTAGTCTTGTATGTAAAGTCATGGAAAGAATTATCGTGCAGATGATCAACAGAGATATAGTAAATCTCCAGACACTGGACCAAACCCAGGTTGGCTTCATTAAGGGCAGATCATGCCTACTCAGCCTGGTGGACTTCTTTGATAAAGTCACCCAAGCAATGGAAGAAGATAAAATCATTCACACTACCTACCTTGACCTGGCTAAGGCATTTGACACAATACCCCACTCGGGCATTGTTGACAAACTCAAGAGGTTAGGTTCAAACCCATATGTTACCCGATAATAGTCAACTGGCTCACAGATAAGACCCAGAAATTTAGAATTGGGGAGTCCACCTCTATAAAGAGGCCAGTCACAAGTGGAGTCCTCAGGGATCAGTCCTTTGACCTACCCTTTTTGGCATTTACTTCTCAAAAGTCAAGGCCAATGTCAGTGGTCTCTGGTGACTACATTTGAAGAGGATTGCAAATTAGGAGTTGCCATTGAATCTCACACTGACACAAATGTTCTCCAGGAGGGGCTGACACAGACACACAACTGGTGTCAGAGTCATGGACTAAAATAAAATGCCAAGAAATGCATAATAGTATCCTTTGAGAAGTCATCCATCCCTGGTAACTATCATATTGACAACACACCCCTTAGAGTTAACCCAGTAGTCAGGGACATAGGGACACACATAAATAGTAATCAAGCCTTTGATCATCATGTGTCTGTAGTGGTGAGGAAATCATTCTATGTTGTGCAACTTATAAACAAATGTATGACATCTAAGTCCAAGGAAGTCATTGGTCCACTGTATTTGGCATTCATTAGACCTATCATTGAGTACAATGCCCCTTTCGTATGTACCTAACCAGGCATATCCAACAACTGGAATATCCATAGGGGTTCCCCACTAAAAGAATACAGGGTGTAAGTAATATGACCTATGTAGACTGCCTCAAGGCCCTCTCCCTGTATTCTACCTCCTACAGGCTTTTGAGTAGAGATCTATGCCTGGCATACAGGGCATTCTCAGACCACACTCTGATGGACCTCCTGCATATCCACAAAACAAACAGTACCAGAATTACCCATTCTAAAGACTTAAATCTTGCCTGTGATATAAATATGACCTGCTGGAGAGATAGGTATGTATCCCAGAGACTACCCTGTCTATGGAACAGATGTGAAGCAGAGTTCCTCCCTAATCCAATTCAAGTGCAACTTGGACAACTGGATGGGAAACCAGAAATTCATCCCTGGTTTGTCACCTATGTCTCTGATGCAAACAGGTAACCTGTAAATGGTTCATCTCCCAGGCCCATGCTTACACTTACTAAGGGCATTAGAACTTGTCAGAGATTTTGGATGCATGGTTAGGCTTAAAAAGGCCCCTGTGGTCATTAGCCTAGTAGACACCTATGAAACTATAAACTACAAACTTATTGTACTACTATTGTTATATGCTTTTAGATACAATGTCAAGGAACTTGTGTTTGAACTCCTATTTTAATTGTCATATGTACAAATGTATAATTATGTAATCTTTCTTAGAGCTTTTCTCCCCCGGACTCCACTGAAAACAGGTTACTACCCAGTTATCAAATGTAAATAAATAAATAATTTACGGTATAGCTCCAATTACTCTAACATAGCACTGAAGTTATATTTTTTGACATTTTAATATTTCATTATTGCCTAGTCGTTCACAGGCTTTAAAGATCTTTTTTTTTTACTCCAGTTAGTGTACTACTGGACCCACACAGTTAATTTTGTTATGTTTTATTTTACATTTTTATAACTAGACAAGTGAGCTGGCCTGCTCGATCTTTTTTAGACACAAGAGTACAGAAAAATCAATAGGTATAGTATTGTTAACAAATTATGGAATATAAAGATTAATATAATACAAGTGAATATATTACATGTAGGAGTATACATTGGTTTTGTGTTAGTAATATAATTATACAGAAACGGTATAGTTGGGTAACCAGAATAGCAGTGGTGTCACCATCACTTCCCACAACAACAAACCTATCTCATTTGAAAGCCACACCAAACTACTAGGAGTCATTATTGCTGATCAGCTAAAATTTGACTTACATGTTCTAAGTAACATTAAGAAAACCAATCAAAAACTTTGTCAACTTTATAGAAAAAAAACTTTTTCTCAAGCAAGCTAAAAATAGTTCTATCGCATGCCTAACTATTACCAACCCTTCTCTGTGGCTCTCAAATTCTCACCAATTTACAGGCGAGTCTTACATCTAAACTAGAATCCACTTACAACAAGGTAGCTAAATTTGTTGCTGAACTACCATATTCATCTCATCACTGCATCGCTCTCAGGAAACTGAACTGGTTAGAATTCCCCCATAACCTCCTTCTCTCTCAGCTCCAGATAATTTATTCTATTCTATACCAGCCCACTTTTTGCCCTATATCCATCATCTCCCACTACACCCCTGCAAGAACACTCCAGAGCAATGATCAACATTTCCTGCCCATTCACAAACCCAAGATCAACTTAGGAAAAAAACTTTATTGCTATCAGCCTGCTGAGAACTGGAATAAACTACCACTAGACATCTGACACATTAGACCCAACCCCCAATTCAGAAAGGCAGTGAAAAATCACTTAAGCAAAAATAAACTATGTCAATGCTACCCCCCCCCGACTGACCCACCTCTTTTAGCTATTCTATCTCTCCCCTTTCTTCTACATCAGTGCAACTCTACCTTTTACAAACAAAAAATGAGCTGAAGTAAACACAAATACAAATCCACCATTAATGAAAAAAGTGATTTGGGCACACAAGTTCAGGCAGCACAAGGTAATTTATTCAATAAAACAAAGTCAGACACAAGCACTTTCGTCCGGGCAAATGTGGGACTTTTTCAAAGTGAATAAAACCCCCCCCTCCCTAGTATTTAAATACAGCAATCTCCTCAAAAGGCGACAAACTTTTTTAAAGATGTATTACACAAATATACTGTTCCACTTAGTGAAATGAGGTTCCCCAAAAACCCAAAATGGTAGCTTTTTTAAAAAATCATACACACATATACAATGTGCAATAATATATCAAAAATGTACATACACAGGCGATATAGGAAATTGAAAAGCATATATATACAAGCATGTTATCCAGTACCATTCTACAATTTAGAAGCTTTTTTCTTTAAATGGGGTTTAATTGAAATATGGTCATTTAAACCTGGGAGAGTAGTGGCATTCAATTTAAGCTGCCAATATGTTTCCCCTGCAGCAAAGCCAGTTTTCCCAATCTCCCACTCTAGGGTCCACTACTACCTGTTCAAGAATCCCAAACAAAAACACAGTATGTGATGGCTGTGCATGGAGGTACCTGTATAATGCATTGTTTACATTTTTCCTCTTTATATTATATGTGTGCTCATAAATACATTTCCCTAATGTTCTTTCTGACTTCCCCACATAAAAGCTGGGACAGTCTTTACATATAGCCAGGTATACTATGCCTTTTGTACTGCAATTCCCTCTCTTGAAGTATATTTTACTGTGGGCATAATTGTCCAGGAAGACGTTTCCTTTTTCACAAATATATTTACAATGTGTACATCTTCTACATTTCCTTGCCCCACTCTCTCTTATCCTATTAATACTTTTCCTTTTCCTTTCAAACGCTTATTTTAAATTCATACCTGTCTTAAATATGAATTTTGGACTCTCTCCTATTTTCCCCACTATATTTGTGTTAAATTTTAACATTTTCAATTATTCTTGACCAAATCTTTAATTCCTCAACAGGCGTAATTGTATTCCACCACCAAGGCCCTAGTAAATCCCTGTCCATCATTTTCCCTATGAAAGGCCTGCTCTTTTTCACCTAGTAATGGGATGTATTTTGTCCCCCATCCTTTATTTCCTGCGCTACATCCTCAATAAGGGTCATTGGGTATCCTCTATCCTTAAATAAATCATAAATAAATTCAATTTGTCTAAGTAACTCACTCTTATCTGATGCCATCCTTGCTGCCCTAACCATTTGACCTTACTATGCTTTTCTTCTGTTTAAAAGGGTGTGCACTAGAGAAAGGAAAACAATAATTACTAAAAGTAGCTTTTTGATAGATCCTAGATTTTAATTGACCTCTTGTAAGGTCATCTCTTACATCCAAATAATCAATCCCATTTTATCAACATTGTGGGTGAATTTTAGGAAACTTGTGGTGTTGTTCAAGCATTCCATAAAGGTACCTAACACATGTAACGGGCCTTCCCACACCAGAAAATGTCATCCAGGAATCTCCTGTAGAGTTTAATGTATCTTGAAAAATCTGATTTAAATATATGTATAATTTCCCCTTGTAGGAGTACTAACTTGGTGTATATGGGGCCACATGCTGCCCCCATAGCTACACCCTTAATCTCTTTAAAAGTTTCTCCTTCAAAATATACATAGTTGATTTCTAATACCATCCTCATGAGCTCAACATACAAATCAACCTCTTTTTCTAATGTATTTTTTATACTATAAAGGATCTCACTGAACAAATCCAAACGCTCCTCAGTAGGAATGCATGAAAATAAATTGACCACATCAGGAGTGAGGCTTCTTAGGAAGTCCCATGAATCCTTTACTAAGTGTGGATAGCTACACACTGTATGTTTAAGGGACAGATCCAAAACAGTGGCTATAAGGTAGAGCTTGGATCCTTCTCCCAACACAACTGGCCTATAGGGTGGATTCGTAGTGGACTTTTGAATTTTTGGGATGCCAAAAATGAAGATAACCTAGGTTTCTCAATTCTTAACATCTCCCCTACGTTTGAACTTAACTGATTTTTTTAAAACAAGTTCTTCTATACAAAAATCTATTTTCCTATATGAGATGTTTACTTTGTTAATTGTTACCTGAATGTAAACATTACCATTGTTCAATATCTCCAACATTTTGTATGAATAATCCATAGAATCCACCAAAACCATTCCCCCTCCCTTATCTGGTTTCATAATGCATATCTCCTTATTATTTACCAACTCCTCAACTGTCTCTTTTTCTTTTTTAGTTAAATTATATTTATTCCCCCATTCTTTTTTGTATTTTATATCCATACTTAAAGAATATATATCCAACACACACACTCTGCTTTGAACACTTGCAGGGCTGGATGAAAGGGTGGATTGTATATACTTAATTGTTTAAAAGGGGTGTCTATCTTCAATGTCTGTTGGTTGAACAATAACGCTAAATCCAATTTCCTAATGTACATTTTAAGTTCAGCAAGAGTGTCACAAAGGTCAAAACAACCAGAGGGCATGCATTTAAACCCCTTTTCAAACAATTGAAAATGCTCTTTTTTTAATCTCAATACTACTCAAATTAAAAATATGAAAACCTTTAAAGGTGCAAGTCACTCCATCTTCACTATCCACTATACTTTCCCTTTCTTTTTCATTTTGGACTGATTTTTCCCCCTTGTAGTTGTAAAATCCTGATCACTGGTGTCCCCTTCCCCACTGCCTTCTAAAGGCTAAATAAGGTCTAGATCAACTTTAGGGTCTATAGGGTTAGGGGTACGAGGACTAGCATGTAAATTCACTACTGTGTTAACCTCTCTAGTTCCTTCTACTGTCCCTATATTACTGTTTCTATCACCTTCAAGCCTTTCCCCACTTTGCCCAATTGTGTTCTGATGTATATTTACAACCCCGTGTCAGTTTCTGCTGTACTATACACCTCTTTCTTAACTACTTTCCCTTTAAATATATATGATCTATTATCACTGTACTGCTTTAAATCTCTTGCTATTTTCTTTTGTTTCCTTAAAATAACCTTCTCACATTTCCTGTCTATCCTTAGAAAAGCATATTTGTATACATCCTTGTAATATTCAAACAATAAATCATTGCTAATAACCCTATTTGATTTCTACCTTTTCCTTATCTCTCATCATCTCAACACTGCCAACTATCTTTCTTACCTCATTGCCTATAACCTATACTCTTATAAAATTATTTTTGCTAATTAACCTCCTCTTCTTTCTTACTCTGTCAGTTTATTCTGTTTCTATTATATGATTTGTCAACAGTCAAGTGTCTAAGCTTTGAAACCCTTACACACTTACACATAACCACACAGTAATCACTTTTGTTTGCCTTGTTAAAATTATAACTGTATGTTTTTCTTGTACTCTGCACTGTACCTACTCATGGTGCAATATCCTGCTAATAGATAATCTATGTGTGTTCTTGTATTATTAACTGACTACTAAGTCAACTCAATTGTATGTAATTACTGTAGAGCTTTTCTTCCCGGGTCTCCACTGAAAAAGCATTTTGTCCCAGCTGGACCAACTCGGTCAACAAATGTCAAATAAATAAATAAATAGAGTTTCATTAACATTTACAGTGATTACAACGTGAAGTTCTGATTTATATGGTTTACTTAGATTATGTTACAATTGTTAACCGGTGTCACAAAAGCAAGTACTCTTAGATTCACATTTTCACATCTGTTGGTAAATAATTACAAATTGCAAGTCCAGTTCTAGAGAAAGCTTTTTCACTAATAGTAAGTTTGAATCTTGTACAGAAAAGAGCGACTGTGGAATCTTGGCTGCTCCTAAGGTGGTAGTCTAGTTCCCTGATTTGGAGCATTTTTCTGAGTGGAAGGCAATGGCTGTGAGTTAGGTTTTTAAAGATCAGAAAAGTAGTTGTAATGTGAATCTGTTAGCAATGGGTAGCCAATGTCTGTTTTCGTGTAAGTCACGATGGTGGTGATTATGCTCCACTAGTAGGGCAAATCTAAGTATTTTGCTTCCAGCTACCTGGATTTTTGGGATACTATTAGCTGAGTTGAGGGTGAGCAGTGGAAGGACATGTTCTAATTTGAGAATAAGGACATTTTTAGCTATTCTGACATGCATACTTGGGGGGAGTTGGTGCCTACCTACTTAGTCATCTCTGTGTTATCATCCATTTCATAACAGTATGTTTCATTGCCATTGTTTTGCATCACTTTGCTGTTTATTGTTTTTCCTTCCGGGTCATGTTTTAGTAGACTCTACCTCATCACACTGACCATGGTATTTCTGTCCTGATCTGTTCTCTGCTGCATTCTTTTTTAATTAAGTTGCCTTTTTTGTTTTGTCTGTCCCCATTTCTTTTTTTTTTTTGCAGAAACAACTATAAAGCAGGCAGAGGTGAGGCAGCAGCTGCTACCCTCTGTACCCCAGTACTTTATGAAGAACTGGGTTCCCATCTGACCACAGGTCTGCCTCTCTTCAAGCTGATTAAGGTCACCCTGTGGGGAATGACCTAGAGGACTCACTGGTGTCCTCTGTTGCTATTTTTCCTGTGGGTTCCTTATTGAACAGTGTCATGGATGGGCCTTACTGAGTCATGCTATGAGAGGTTCAGTGGCTGATAATGACTGAAGTGGACTGATGCCTTTTTGCCTTTACTGGCACTGTGGAGTACCTCCTCATCTGACTGGTAGAATCATGTAGGCAGATAGCCCTAATCATTGAGCCAGCAATGGTGGAGCCACCCATGATGTCAGGCACAGAGGTAAGTGACCATGGGGAGGGTTTCTCTGACTGTCTTGTCAAGCCATTCTCATGCACCCTGTCTCCCACCATGGTAAACCTCTTCCTTGTTTATCAACCTACATTCCCTGTTTGCAATTCAGTTCTCACCATCACCAGTTGTGTACTCTCTGTCAGTCTACATAACACCACTGTTGCTCCTTTTTTGAGCCATTACCTCCTCTGTTTTTGTCTGAATTTAAGGTTTGTGTATCTGCCTCACTGCCCATTCCTACAGCCTTCCTTCTATCCATACTACCTTTCCCTTCTACCCTTCATGAAAAATAAAAAGGGCTCCCACCCCTCATAAAAATCCCTTCTTCTTCACACTTATACCTCACTTCCCTTTCCATTGTCCTTCTGTGTATTTTTCTCCTTGCTCTTCCCTCTTTATGACTGTCTTATCACCCACTTTCTATCTTATTTATATAATAAAACCAAATGGTGGTTTGCTATATAGCCCTTGTATGGTGTCACAGCCGTGCCTACGTAAAAGCTATACAATGGTTTGATGGATTTGAATTTACATAATGTTGGGTACACTACTTGCCTACCAACATTCTCAGGTAGTGTGATCATCCATAGTGTAGTTTGCTTAACTGGATGATGATTATTTTTTCACAACTGCAAGGTTTCAATATCCCTGACATGTCCATGGTGCATCAGCACTTCTGCATACCCAGTCTCCACTCCACTGTTTTGGCTGTGCTATTTACAGCAGCATAGTGCTTGTGTAGTGTGTGAGTTATTTTTTAATTGATGTGAATAGGAAATGTTGCACATTTTGCTTTTCATTTTATTATTCTCTTTTAAATAAACTGAATGTCAGTTCTAGGAATATGATGCTGTTTTACTGGGTAGAGTGGGGTGTTTTAGGGATGCATGTGATTGTGTTTTACATGCCTTGTGTGTGAACTTTAATTTTTTAATGAGCAGCATAAATATGACGGGTTTGCTGACATTTTATGACTTTGATGATACATGATAAACTTATGATGTCACACTAAAACATGCACAAATATTCAGTGACATCATCAGTATAAGTAAATAAAAATATGTGTATGCTATCTCACATACATATCTTTATTATTCCCTTTATCTGGTGTCTGCCATTATAATAAATTATCTTCACCGTATGTTGCAAAATGTTGATAATTATATTCACCCGCCCCCCTCTGCTCCACTGAAGTCATGTGTAATAACACTAATCCTACTAATATTCCTGGCACTAAACCTAACCCTGCACTATACCTAACAAAACTTTTCCCTAACAGCACCATTAAGCAGCATATTCAGGTACATTTCCCACGCATTACTCACACAAAAACTAAACCTATCTGCTTACCTTGACCGTACTCTGACTCTAATCATTAAACACTCGCATAGAGACACAACTTCCCAATTCTGAAACTTTCAGGGCATCCAAAAGTTTTAGAATTATCACGCATATGCACACACACGCACACACACACACACACACACACACAGATGCACACACTTACCTAATCTAAAGCACATCCTACAATATATAACTCCCCACACCTGACATAATGAATATTTGATGTACAAAGTTAGCAGTTTAGTTTGTAGATGAAAATAGCGCTCACCAGACTAAACTGTAATTGTATATATATATATATATATATATATATATATATATATATATATATATATATATATATATATATATATATATATATATATATATATATATATATATATATATATATATATATATATATATATATATATATATATATATATATATATATATATATATATATATATATATATATATATATATATATATATATATATATATGTATATGTATGTATATATATATATATATATATATATATATATATATATATATATATATATAGATATGGGTCTACTTTTATATCTTAAAAACCCATGATCACAAAGACCAAAATAACGAGACCACTATACCGAACTGGCTAAATACCGAAAACTCAAAAACACGGCTTCCAAAATCCCATACAATCAAAATACTAAAATTTGTGAAGTTAACGTACCGTCCATCGTCATACCATCCCTCCACATTGTCCAAATTAAATAAAGTGCTTGTCCATCACCTGACCGCATAGTGCTACACATAAAACACACGTAGTACCTCTTGTGCATAAACACTGATAACCCAGTGACTACAAACTCACATCTTCAACACTCTTGCAATAGCCTTCAGATATTCCACACAAGAGTAACTGTCTTTATTCTCCAAAATACTTGCAAATTGTTTGCGTGTTTTAATTAATTCCTCCTTTTTTTGGGAATGGAGAACAACCTGCCACCAGTTGTGCTTGCGCCTCTTCCACTCGGTTTTAATTCCTAGCAAGTGCTGAAGCCAACACACATAGATCTGTTGCATGGCAACCAATAATACACTTCAAACGCCTATGCCATGCCACCATAGAATTTTGAGTTCTTGGCAAAAACAAGGAGTTTAACTCAGAAATAATGCAAAATGTATGTTAAACAGAGGAGCAAATCTAGCAGATGCTGTAGTTCTAGTGGCAAACTTCCGGACTTTACATAAAATATACCAATCAGAGAAATATTTCAGTAGTTCCCTACCCTCTGTAGGGAATGTTTCTCAGAGTGCAGGAATTACTTCCTCTTCAGGGAAAAAAGCAAGGGCTACCAAGCTTTTCACAGATAAATGAAAACTAAGAACGGAATTGTATAGTGATGCCAAGCCAAGATTTTGCACCTTCCTCCAGATGTTCTACCCAAAGTAAAACAAACAACCTTTTGATGTAGCTCCACTAACATTTAAACATATACTTTTAATTGTGGCTACTTCAAAATCCCATACGACATATTTGACATTACCTTGGAAGTTATCAGACAGTAGATAGAATACATAGTGCCACATTATGTTGTATGCTTTTGATGACTTTTTAGACATTAAACAATAAAGTAATGGCACAGACGTACAGTAACTTACATATTTAATGAGGCCATGTATGCTATACAATTGCCTAAACAAAATACCTTTACAGAAGTAGGTACCATTCATAAGCCAAATAGTAGCCCTGTTTAAATCATACAGGTTACTCAAGGTGCTAAACACAAGTACAATGCTATCAGTGCTTTCATCTATCCTTTTCTGAATGAATGTGCCAGTTGTAAATTGAAACATGCTTAAATTTAGTTTTTCTAAGGTCAAGTTGGGGATGTAAAATTCATCCAACCCTTTACGGCAAACCCTACCTACCTGCTGCAGCAATGCTTTTCTGGTAGGTAAACTAGGTATATATTCCAGAGAAGTGGAGGCAATAGTATCATCTTCCAAAACATAAGGACTATCTCTTGATATATTTGCCCTGTGCTTTAGTTCACTACACATTCAGTATCTCTCAACTTCCATGGGATCACCTGCATGGTTATGTGCTACAGTTTTCACCTACTTTTCCCCATCAGATAAAGATAGCCTTATGGTACTACCCTTACATTTGTGTGAACGCTTATATTTATAGCACCAGTATGTCAGAAACTGCAATTTTCTTTCAATGTGATACACATACCCTTTTATTAGTAAGACAACCTTACTTTTTTGGGAATTAACTGTAGTATATAGCTGTCCGATGATTCCAAAAGTGTCATAGTACACATTAGCCATGTTTGGCTTTACTGTTTTGGTACGTTGTACAATGTGTTAAAAGGATGATACCCTATTTAAAGAGTGCAACACTATTTATGCTGAAATACGGTGTTTTGAAAGTCGAGTTTCTGAGTTTTCGGTAGTTAGCCACTTCGACATAGTCGTCTCGTCTTCATGTTTATGGGTTTTCAAGATATAAAAGTACACCCATCTCTATGTATATATATATATATATATATATATATATATATATATATATATATATATATATATATATATATATGGGTCTACCTGATAACACCGACATGCCAAAATACTGACAACAAAATAACCGACACAACAAAACCAAAAGTTCAAAAACACGAAACTTCACATGCCCGACAAACCACAATCCCGACAATTAACAAAATAAATACCATTCCTGAAAAAAACACACACAACACAAGCACACCAAAAACCTTACAAACCTACACTAAACCTTACATACACAACTATCTATGCACTAACCTTAACCCAAACCCTAATCTTAAGGTCTATCACTATCTCACACTTACCTTGCCAGCACCTAACCCTAACTCACTTAATCCGCCCCAACCCTCAAGTCCGTAACTATCGCACACTTTCCTTACCCACACCCTAACCCTAACTCACTTAACCCACCTGTAAACCTAAAGTCCATCATTGTCGCACACTTACCTGACCCGCACCCTACCCTAATGTCCGTCACTATCACACACTTACCTTTCCCACACCCTGACCCTAACATCTGTCCCTATCGCACACTTACCTTAACATGTCGGTGTTCTCAGCATTGGGATTCTCAGCTTTTGGTCTTCTCCGTTGTTGATCTTCCGGTGTCGGTGTTCTCATTGTCGGTGTTGTGGACTTTCGGCATTTTCAGGTAGACCCATATACATATATCTATATATATATGGGTCTACTTCTATTCACTGACTCCCATTTCATCGAACATTCATTTCACTGAAAGTTCATTACATCAACAAGCATTTTAGGTGGAGGGCTTCACCCCCCACACCCCCCAATGCAGGGGGCTGTGCCCCCCACATCCCCCCTACTATATATATCAACTCCAGGGTCGCACAACATTGGGGAAGGGGGCAAATGCTTGTCGATGTTATGAACTTTCAGTGAAATGAATGTTCAATGAAATGGGAGTCAGTGAATAGAAGTAGACCCATATATATATATATATATATATATATATATATATATATATATATATATATATATATCTATACATAATAAAAAACACAGCTAAAAACACAAATTGACTTTATTACATAAAAATCCAACTGGTAAGCACTTTCATTCCCTTCATGGAACAACTACAGACCAAGTTGTATAATGAAAACACTTATTTAAATACTTAATAAAAATAACACGTGACCCAAAGCACTTAATGCCTTAACCCTTTCCTTCGAGGAACAACTTTAAAGATTTCCCTATCATTTAAACCAGGGTATATACATACATTCAGACTGATTTGCCAGCAATATTCTTTCCAGTCCAGTTCATATTCTGCATCAAACTTATATTCAAAACCATTAACTTACTTAATTATTACAAATTTGAAGCATGCCTTATTTTTTCTAACAAATGTTTTTCTTAACGTTATACCAAGGCATTGCTTACATCGAAAATACACTGAGGTACCACACAATAACATCTTTAATAACACAAAAAAATAAATAAGAACAGTGGTGAGCGCTTTCTCAAAACTAAGTGCTTCATCAGACAAGAAAATAAAACACTCCATTGCTTATATACAGATGGAACCATTGACTCAATCACTGATGTCATAGGTCAATTAAGGCATTAAAGCTATATAAAACTTCTAAATGTATTGAAAGCTACATATAGAGAAAGCTGCATATAAAAGACACATATAAAATACTGCGTGTAAATGCATATAAAAACTGCATATAAAAGCTGCATACAAAAACTATATACAAAACTATTGGTAAAAGACCTAAGTAATGTGCATAGATATAAACTCCATAAATACTGTAGCTATGAAAAACATAGATAAAAATTAAAGCTAAAAAGGCTAAAAATCTGGATCTAGTCATAAAATCTATCTACAATATGTATGTATAACTAAAAGTAGTCTATGTCTCTAAAATATGAATAAATATAAATATAAATATAAGTGTAATGGGTGTATGAGGTGCCTAAAATTAAACATGTTTGAGGCGTCTTGCTTTCAAGAAAGGAACCAAGGAAGTAGAGCCATTAAGGCCTGGATATTTATCTGCATTCAAATTAATGATCCATCTCTGTTCACAGCTTTCAGTAAAATTTTCTATATCCCCTCCTCTAATGTTTTTGTGTATGCGCTGTAGCACAAAAAACTTAAAAGAATGTGAATTATCTGTATTAATAATATGCTGGGTGAGTGCATTAGTGGGTTTCTTATTTTTGACATCACGAAGATATTCTAGAATTCTGTCTTTAAGAAATCTATTTGTTTTACCCACATAAAACACTGGACATTTCTGACAAAAACAATAATAGACAACATCAGTACTCTTGCAATCAGCATAAGTATTAAGCTGTAACTGAAAATGCTTGGTGGGGTAGACATAGGTATATATACTGTAAATATAGAGGCAGGCACTGCATGACCTGCAAGGAAAAGTGCCCTGACGTGAAGAAGGGATGGCTTTCTTAGGTACATCCTTGTTACATAACTGTTTCTTGAGTGACATATTGTTCTTGAAACTGAATAGTGGATCTTTGCAGGTGATAACCTGCAACTGTGGTACCTCTTGTAATAGGTGCCAATGTTTCTTAATGATGTCAACATATTGGTTGACGTCACTCGCAAACTGTAGCACTACTCTAAATTCATTATGTGGCCTAGAGTTAATGTTAGATGGATTATTACATGGAATTACCTTGTTGTTGTTAAAATAAGGTCTACATTTAGTTGATCTCATATGCCATGCATCAGATATAATTTTATCAATTTCATCAGGTTGGTATCCTCTAGCTATAAACTCAAATTTTAAATTATTTAATGCTAGTAATGCATCCTCATCATCATCATGTAATCTTAATGTCCTATAAACTTGCTTTTTTAATACATTTCTCGGGATGTGCCTGGGATGCATACTAGTTTTGTGTAGGTATGTGTTCTTTCTAGTTGGTTTGTGGAAGATTCTACTCTTGAGGCAGTTAAATTCAGCTTTAGCTAGATGTACATCAAGAAAATCAATCTCAGCTACAGATAGCCAGTATGTGAATTTTAAAAAGTCAGTAGTGGTATGCAGATAATCAACAAAAGATGCAAAATCTAAACCATTGCCATTCCATAAAATAAAGACATCATCCACAAACCGTACATATCATAACACTTGATGTAAGAAAGGATTAAAACCGGAGTATATGTGTTTCTTCCCAGCAGATTAGCGCAATGTTGGCATAGCTATTTGCACAAGGAGTGCCCATAGCCACGCCAACCTGTTGCAGGAAAAATTTCTCTTCAAACATAACAACATTAGTCTCTAATATAATTTCTAAGAGACTGCATATACGTTGTATCTTACTATTTGAAAAACATCTATTTGTTGACAGGAAATTTCTAACCATTTCAATACCCCAAGTATTAGGGATACTGGTAAATAGTGATTCAATGTCCATTGTAACCAATGCAAAATCAGTGTCATTGGTAATAGTGTCCATCCTGTTATGTAACCTTTCAAGGAACATTTTAGTATCTCTTAGAATGGTATGACAATTCTCTAATAATCCATGTATTGTTCCTTCAACAAAGATGGATAAGGGCTCGGTGCACCACCCAGCCCCTGACACTATGGGACGCATTGGTGATGAGACCAGGTCTTTATGTACCTTAGATAAACCATAAATTCTAGGTATAGTGGGTTTGAGAACATTAAAATACTTAAATAATGGTTAGTCTATCAATCCCATAATAAGAAGATCAAACATAAGAAATGACACTTTATCAATAATAGCATTGACCATAATTTTAGAGACTGATTTATAAGTTTCATTGTTAAGTAAAAGTTTATACATTTGTTGTAGATACAATTGTTTATCTAATAAAAGAATTCCTCCTTTATCAGCCTGTTTAATAACTAATGACTGCAAATTCTTTAACTCTTGTAAGGCTCTTTGCTCGTTAGGAGTGAGATTACTAAAGTAATAGTCACTAGAATCATGCTCACTTATGTCCCTGAAAGATAGTTCACAGATATCTAGAAACTTTTGAACACCTGGTGGGGCATTCGGGATAAATCTACTAGGCTGCCTGTATACATTAGTCCTTGTTCCTGACTCATTAGGAAACATAGATTTCAATGATAAATTTCTGCCTAGTAGCTTTAAGTCTTTAATCATAGGTTCATAGGTTCATAGGTTCATACTAGGCTATCTGCCCTAGGGCATTTATAAGCCTAGCCAGAGTATGTTTGGCTTTCGCCACCCATTTTAAATTAATTTTGCTATGCCCTTTTTCGAGGTTAGTATACTGTGCCTCTGTCTAACAATGACACAGAAGTGATACCCGGGGTAAACCTACGATCTCCCATCCACTCATCAAGATTCCTCTTGAAGAGAGTCAATGAGGGACGCTGCCTAACCTGGACTGGGATTTTATTCCAGAGTGAAGGGAGCCTCTGGGTTATGAATCTGTCCCTCCAGCATGTCCTATTTATTTCAGTGCTGAGGTTAAAGTCTTGAGCGTGTAGCTCGATGGGATTTGGATTTTTTGAGGTGCAGCATGTCCCTTAATTCCGGGTTGGACATGGCCTTATACGTCAGGCACAGGTCACCTCTGAGCAGGCAGTATGCCACTGAATAGAGCTGGAGTTTCTTTAACCGGGCAGCATATGGCATCTGTTTGAGCCCTTTGATCCTCTTGGTGAGGTACTATTGGGGTCTTTCCAGTTGCTGCAGGTGTTTGGTAAGGTACATCCCAAAAGGGGCATTGTACTTGATTATGGGCCTGATGAGGGATGAGTAAAGAGGCACGATGACCTCCCCTAATCTAGATGTGAATCCCTTCATGATTAGGTGGGCTATATAAAATGTTTTTCTAACCACTTTGGCCACGTGGTTTTCAAATGAGAGATTGCTATCAACTTGGGTCCCCAGGTCCCTAATTACTTCTTCTGTACTTAATGGATTACCACCTATGTGGTAATTTGTGGGCACTTTGTTTTGCCAAAGGGGATGACTATACACTTTTTGGCGTTTAGCTTGAGGCCATGGCTCTGGCACCAGTTGTCTGTTTCTATGAGGCCCTTTTGGAGGATGCTTGTGTCGGCTGGAGAGTCGATTATGGCGCCCAGTTTGCAGTCATCTGTGAACTTGGTCAGCCACAGTCCTTCCATGTTGGCCTGTACCTCCGAGAAATATATACCAAACAAGAGAGGTCCCAGGACTGAGCCTTGTGGGACGCCACTTGTAACTGGTTTGGAGTCTGACATAGCTCCAGCAATTCTAACCATGTGGGTTCTGTCCTTGAGCCAGTTTGCAACCCATCTAGTGACATAGGGGTTTATATTTAAGCTGGTGAGCTTATCTATAATGCCCGAGTGGGGTATTGTATCGAAGGCTTTTGCAAGGTCCATATAGGCTGTGTGGACCACCTTCCCTTCATCAATGGCCTTGGTGACTGTTTCAAAGAAGTCAACCAGGTTTAAGAGGCAGGATCTGCCCTTAACAAAGCCAAACTGGGTAGGATCCAGTGTCTGTAGGTCCCCAATATCTTTATTTATGAGGTCCATGATGATCCTTTCCATAGCTTTGCAGACCAAGCTAGTCATGCTTATGGGGCGATAGTTTCCAGGGTCCGTTGAGGCACCACCTTTGTGGATAGGGACCACTGTTGCTGTACGCCACTCTTTGGGAACATATCCTGTAGTAAGGCTGAGATTGAACAGTAGTTTTATGTTTGGGTTTAGCTCTTCTTGGAGTTCATGTAGGACGCAGCCTGGGACACCGTCTGGTCCCATTGATGCTGTGTTTTTTGCTTTGGAGAGGGCGGCTCCCACCTGAACATCTGAGATGTCAGGGGGGCAGCACTCTGCTGGGATAGATATTTGCCCTTTTGGTGGGGGAAGTTTGCGCTGAACCTGTCAGCTAGGATGTTGGCAATGTCTGTGGGATCAGTGTATTTTTTGTCATTTTGGAATAATTCTGAGCATATCTGGGAATTCCCACCCAGATTCCTAACATAACTAAAGAAAGCCTTGTGATTATCCTTAGTGTCCTGTGCAATTTTTCTCTCGAAGCTGGCCTTTGACGATTTTATGAGTGCCCTTAGTTTTTTGCTAATACTGATCAGAGATGCCTTCCCTTTTTGGGATTTTGCTCTATCATGTAGTAGCTTCCTCCTTCTATTGTATAGTTTGTTTATGGCTGGGGTCCACCAGACAGGTCATCTGCCTTTGGAGGATTGGGTCTTGGTTTTATTTGGGATTGCATGATCCATGCATTCCTGAAGGTGTTCATAGAATGCATTTATAAAGGATTCTGTGGTCTGGGCCGTATTTTTTACAGGCCCGGGGGCTTCGAAGGATTCCACCTCGGTTTTGAGGAGTGTGAAATTTGCTTTAGAGAAGTTTTTCACTGTGGTTTTCTGGGCAGGGGGTGGGGTCGGGATGTGAATATCCAGTGAGATCAGTTTATGGTCTGATCTTACCAGTGAGGGATACACTTCTGGTCTGGAGCATAGAGTCCCCATGTTGGTGATGATCAGGTCCAGTATGTTTTCCCCTCTTGTGGGAGTGGTAACAAGTTGTTCCATAGCATTTGAGTTTATGAATTCTAGGAACCTTTGGGCAAGGGTGTTGGAGCTAGAGTAATGCTCCCAATCTATGTTTGGGTAGTTGAAGTCGGCCAATATAATGGTGTTTGGAGAGACCTTCATATTTTCCATTGTTCTCAGGAAGGCCGAGTGGGGTTCCTGGGTTTGGGAGGGTGGTCTGTAGCAGGCTATAAACTGGAAGGCAGTTTTACCCACTGTTAGTTGCACAGTTTGCCACCAACCTGGAGGTGTGGGTATCTTTGATGAATATCGATACTCCCCCTCCTTTTGTGGTTCGGTCCAAGTTTTGGTGCCGAAAAGCATGGTATGAGGTATAACCTGGTAGTGCTGGGGTGCTCTTGGGAGTCCTGAACCAGGTTTCTGTTACTGCACAGATATCGATGTTCTCCATGCTAAGGAGAGTTTTGAGTGCATGCATCTTGAGATTTAGACTTCTAGCGTTGAGTAGCATTACTGTTAGTTTCTTATCCCTTGTGATACCTATTGAGGTGGGTTTGTCTTTTGAGCCTTGCCTAAAAAAGGCACTATGGGGGTAGCAAGAGCCTTTGCCAATATCCGAAAGCCCAGGGGTGACAGGTGCAAGCCGTCCCTAGCAAAGCATCGTGGCTTGTCGTGCATATCATCCCAAGCTGACAGGCATTGGATCCCCTTTGAATGACACCAATACTTAAGCCAAATGTTGAAATTGATCATCTTGTCTTCATATTGTGGCATCATTCTTGGTGAGGGTAAGATGCTACTCAAGGTCAGGGTCATACCAGCCTGGGCTACATGCTCAGAGAGCTCCTCTATGTCTCTTTTCATGTAGTCCAGTGAGGTACATCTCAGGTCATTCACACCAGCATGGACAATGACTGAGTCATATTTGTACTTGCCTTGGAGTGACCTGAGTGCTTGTGTTATGTGGCAGATCCTAGCGCCAGACAGGCTGCTCACCGTGACCTTCTCCTTGTTCAGCCTGGTGAGCGGGACGTCAGTGTGCCTGATGATAGAGTCACCTATTACAAGTGTATCAGGTGTGTTGTTTAGCCTTAAGGGCTGTGACTGTTCGGCACACTGGCTTTGTGAGATATGTGTTGCACGTGTTTTGTTTTGGGGTAGCGGTTGCTTGGGTGTCTGCTTTGGAGGTCTCTGCTGCTTAGGCAGATCTTTATTTAGAGCCTCTGAGTATGTTTTTGTGTGATTATGTGTTTGGTTTGCTGTCGTGGTAGGTCTATGTGAGACTGGAATTGTAGTGAGTGTGGTTTCCTTCTCCTCCTGACTGGTTATGCCAGTACTGATGTGAGAGAGAATAGCCTCCAGTTTGGCTATATTTCTGTTACATTGGCTTTTTTTGCTGGTATAAAGGACAGACCATTGTTTAATAAGTTAATTTGGTCAGTATTAAGTTCAAAAGAAGAAATGTTTATGACCAAACCTGTATCTAAGTTCTTCTCCTTTTGGGTGTTTGGCCTGCTCCCTCTTGCTGATTCAGCCTGACTGGCTGTCCTCTGTATTGCTGGTTCTTTGTAAAAGTCTTTTAGGGCAAAGCTGCTTTCAGAGAGAAAGCTCATTTCTTCAAAGAGTCTAAAAAAATGCTATCAGCTTTTCTTCCAGCTTGTCTCTCAGCACTGGCTGTTATAGAAGGATTTAATGGGACTAGTGATGCAGTTGAGGGTGCTGTAGAACAACTTCTCTTAGGAATAGCCCCAGTTTCAGTTGAAATAACCTTAGAACCATTTGGTTTATTAGTCAGAGTAGGAGAGATAGGCATAAAGGTGCCAGCATTGTGAACTCTTACTGTGTCAGTAACTTCTGTAGCTGAAAAAACAGAAGTGCTGTTTTTAACACTTTCCTGTTGGGCGTGTTCATTTGAACTAGAAGAATGTTCAATTAAAGAAACAGTGTGCATATTTCTAGCCACATTAGAGACTGCAGTTTGCCTATTTACTTGTTCCTTTGGCCACGAAAATACATTACTGGCTGCAAAGTCCTGTTTATCCCTATTCAGTTTGGATAACTTTGTTGCTTGTAATTTTTTCTCATATATTAGAATGTTTTCTTGTAGTTCATTAATTTTAAGAAAAGTAAAATCATTGGAGAAATTCTCATTAATTCTTGATTCCAGAGCAATTATTTCAGTCTTAATCTCAAATTCTAAGGGAGAAAAAAACTCAAGCAGTAATTCCATGTACTTAGCACTGAATTGTAGGTTCAGTTCCTGCCATTTACGTAAAAGGACCGGATATTTATTTTCTTTTATTCAGCACAAGAACACACGCATCAATGAAGGATATACCTGCTGAGATACTCCTTGATGGTCATCACCAACATTTTCTGAGGATCCTGGAAGTACCAATTAATCCACTTTTAAATGTGGACTCACAGGCTTTTTAACAGGATTCAAATGGCACTCAAAATCTACCGGAATTTTTTTCACATTATAAGAACTTAGAGAATCTTATGTATAAATACAAGAGACTGCAATGGCAGCGCCTGCACCTGTAAGCCTCCCTGGAATCCAAAATCATCCCCCGAGGCCTGAGAGTGCTAAACATGCCTACCTATGGAAATACCTATTCGGTCCTTTTATGTAAATGGCAGGAACTGAACCTACAATTCAGTGCTAAGTACATGGAATTACTGCTTGAGTTTTTTCTCCCTTAGAACTTGAGATTAAGACTGAAATAATTGCTCTGGAATCAAGAATTAATGAGAATTTCTCCAATGATCTTACTTTTCTTAAAATGAATGAACTACAAGAAAACATTCTAATATATGAGAAAAAATTACAAGCAACAAAGTTATCCAAACTGAACAGGGATAAACAGGACTTCGCAGCCAATAATGTATTTTCGTGGCCAAAGGAACAGGTAAATAGACAAACTGCAGTCTCTAATGTGGCTAGAAATATGCACACTGTTTCTTTAACTGAACATTCTACTAGTTCAAATGAACATGCCCAACAGGAAACTGTTAAAAACAGCACTTCTGGTTTTTCAGCTACAGAAGTTACTGACACAGTAAGAGTTCACAATGCTGGCACCTTTATGCCTATCTCTCCTACTCTGACTAATAAACCAAATGGTTCTAAGGTTATTTCAACTGAAACTGGGGCTATTCCTAAGAGAAGTTGTTCTACAGCACCCTTGACTACATCACTAGTCCCATTAAATCCTTCTATAACAGCCAGTGCTGAGAAACAAGCAGGAAGAAATATTGATAGCGTTTTTTTAGACTCTTTGAAGAAAGGAGATTTCTCTCTGAAAGCAGCTTTGCCCTACAAGACTTTTACAAAGAACCAGCAATACAGAGGACAGCCAGTCAGGCTGAGTCAGCAAGAAGGAGCAGGCCAAACACCCAAAAGGAGAAGAACTTAGATACAGGTTTGGTCATAAACATTTATTCTTTTGAACTTAATACTGACCAAATTAACTTATTAAACAAAGGTTTGTCCTTTATACCAGCAAAAAAAGCCAATGTAACAGAAATGATTAAAGACTTAAAGCTACTAGGCAGAAATTTATCATTGAAATCTATGTTTCCTAATGAGTCAGGAACAAGGACTAATGTATACAGGCAGCCTAGTAGTTTTATCCCGAATACCCCACCAGGTGTTCAAATTTTCTAGATATCTGTGAACTATCTTTCAGGGGCATAGGTGAGCATGATTCTAGTGACTATTACTTTAGTAATCTCACTCCTAATGAAAAAAGAGCCTTACAAGATTTAAATAATTTGCAGTCATTAGTTATTAAACAGGCTGATAAAGGAGGAGGAATTGTTTTATTAGATAAACAATTGTATCTACAACAAATGTATAAACTTTTACTTAACAATGAAACTTATAAATCAGTCTCTAAAATTATGATCAATGCTATTATTGATAAAGTGTAATTTCTTATGTTTGATCTTCTTATTACTGGATTGATAGACGAACCATTATTTAAGTATTTTAATGTTCTCAAACCCACTATACCTAGAATTTATGGTTTACCTAAGGTACATAAAAACCTGGCCTCACCACCAATGCGTCCCATAGTGTCAGGGGCTGGGTAGTGCACCAAGCCCTTATCCATCATTGTTGAAGGTACAATACATGGATTATTAGAGAATTGTCATACCATTCTAAGAGATACTAAAATGTTCCTTGAAAGGTTACATAACAGGATGGACACTATTACCAATGTCACTGATTTTGTATTGGTTACAATGGACATTGCATCACTATTTACCAGTATCCCTAATACTTGGGGTATTGAAATGGTTAGAAATTTCCTGTCAACAAATAGATGTTTTTCAAATAGTAAGATACAACTTATATGCAGTCTCTTAGAAATTATATTAGAGAATAATGTTGTTATGTTTGAAGAGAAATTTTTCCTGCAACAGGTTGGCATGGCTATGGGCACTCCTTGTGCAAATAGCTATGCCAACCTTGCGCTAGTCTGCTGGGAAGAAACACATATACTCTCCGGTTTGAATCCTTTCTTACATCAAGTGTTATGGTATGTACGGTTTGTGGATGATGTCTTTATTTTATGGAATGGCAATGGTTTAGATTTTGCATCTTTTGTTGATTATCTGCATACCACTACTGACTTTTTAAAATTCATATACCGGCTATCTGTAGCTGAGATTGATTTTCTTGATGTACATCTAGCTAAAGCTGAATTTAACTGCCTCAAGAGTAGAATCTTCCACAAACCAACTAGAAAGAACACATACCTACACAAAACTAGTATGCATCCCAGGCACATCCCGAGAAATGTATTAAAAGGGCAAGTTTATAGGACATTAAGATTACATGATGATGATGAGGATGCACTACTAGCATTAAATAATTTAAAATTTGAGTTTATAGCTAGAGGATACCAACCTGATGAAATTGATAAAACTATATCTGATGCATGGCATATGAGATCAACTAAATGTAGACCTTATTTTAACAACAACGAGGAAGTTCCATGTAATAATCCATCTAACATTAACTCTAGGCCACATAATGAATTTAGAGTAGTGCTACAGTTTGTGAGTGACATCAACCAATATGTTGACGTCATTAAGAAACATTGGCAACTATTACAAGAGGTACCACAGTTGCAAGGTTATCACCTGTAAAGATCCACTATTCAGTTTCAAGAACAATATGTCACTCAAGAAACAGTTATGTAACAAGGATGTACCTAAGAAAGCCATCCCTTCTTCACGTCAGGGCACTTTTCCTTGCAGGTCATGCAGTGCCTGCCCCTATATTTACAGTATAAATACCTATGTCCACCCCAACAAGCATTTTCGGTTACAGCTTAATACTTATGCTGATTGCAAGAGCACTGATGTTGTCTATTATTGTTTTTGTCAGAAATATCCGGTGTTTTATGTGGGTAAAACAAATAGATTTCTTAAAGACAGAATTCTAGAACATCTTCGTGATGTCAAAAATAAGAAACCCACTAATGCACTCGCCCAGCATATTATTAATACAGATAATTCACATTCTTTTAAGTTTTTTGTGCTACAGCGCATACACAAAAACATTAGAGGAGGGGATATAGAACATTTTACTGAAATCTGTGAACAGAGATGGATCATTAAATTGAATGCAGATAAATATCCAGGCCTTAATGGCTCTACTTCATTGGTTCCTTTCTTGAAAGTAAGACGCCTCAAACATGTTTAATTTTAGGCACCTCATACACCCATTACACTTATACTTATATTTATATTTATTCATATTTTAGAGACATAGACTACTTTTAGTTATACATACATATTGTAGATAGATTTTATGACTAGATCCATATTTTTAGCCTTTTTAGCCTTAATTGTCATCTATGTTTTTCATAGCTACAGTATTTATGGAGTTTATATCTATGCACATTACTTAGGTCTTTTACCAATAGTTTTGTATATAGTTTTTGTATGCAGTTTTTATATGCAGTTTTTATATGCATTTACACGCAGTATTTTATATGTGTCTTTTATATGCAGTTTTCTCTGTATGTAGCTTTCTCTACATTTAGAAGTTTTATATAGCTTTAATGCCTTAATTGACCTATGACATCAGTGATTGAGCCAATGGTTCCATCTGTATATAAGCAATGGAGTGTTTTATTTTCTTGTCTGATGAAGCAATTAGTTTTGCGAAAGCACTCACCACTGTTCTTATTTATTTTTTTGTGTTATTAAAGACGCTATTGTGTGGTACCTCAGTGTATTTTTGGTTATATATAGTGCTGGTTTTGTGCACCTGGGTTTTACCTGAAGCCGTTTCTCTCTTTATACATATTGCTTACATCAGTCTTGTCTACTGCTCATATATGCTCATTCACGAGCATACAGAATTCTCTAATGGTTCTTCCTATATAAAATGCTGGACATAATTCACATAGAGCCGTGTATACCACATATTTGGGCCTGCAATTATATAGATTATTCAACCTAATTTCAAAACTTCTTGCTGTCACTACAAAATTCTTAACTTCTTTCATATATTGACAGAACTTACAACTGATACATCTTTTGATCCCCACTTCCAACACAACAAGCATACTTGAGCATAAATTCCTTTTCTTCAAAAAGTCTTTTTAACTCTTTCCTCTTTTAGAGACAAAGACAAGGTCTCCACTACAACATTTTTAATTTCTTGAAAATACATTAATAATCTCCAATTATTCTTGAATATTGCTTTGATTATTCCTTTGATTTTACTTTCGTCTACTGAATTGTCTAAAACACATACTATGAAAAAATCCTTTTCATTTTCTTTTGACTTGCTATTTACATTTGCTACCTTATGTTCCCTTACATTTTTTTACTTCCATTCAAGTATTTTTAATAATGTCCTTGGGATACCCTCTTTCTTGAAATTTCCTTTTAAGTTCTTTACATTCTTTTACAAAAATACTGCCTCATCTATTAAACTGATTATTCTTGTGAATTGCTCCTTTACCATATTTTTTTCTGGCTAAACTTATGCATACTATTGCAGTGGAGATAGTTGTTACTTTGCACTTCCTTTTTATAAATCTTAACTTTTAAATCATTGCTTGATCTATACACAATCAGGTCCAAAAAATTAATGTTGTCCTTCCTATAATTAAATGTCAACCGAAGGTAACTCTTGGATTCTTTCACATGTTTACTAAAATGTAAGAGTTCTTTTTCAGAACCCTCCCAAATAAAAAAACAAATAATCAATAAAATGTCTGTGCATGATGATATGTTTTGCAAAAACTGATTCTAAAATAACTTCTTTTTCCCAGTTCATCAGGACTATATTTGCATAGCTGGGGGCCATAGCTACCCCCATAGCTACACCATTTTTATGTTTGCATATTTCATAATTATACTCAAAAAAGTATAAGTTAAAATGACATCCAACATTTCTGTGAACAATCTCACTTGTCTAGTGTTAAATAATCCTGAAGTAGGAAGCTCCCTATTCACCATTTCCAACCCTTCTACATGTGGGTATGACTATATAATGAAGCAATATCTGCTGTGATCAACCACATCGAATCATCTATTTTCACATTCTTCACTAAACTTTTAAATTCAAAAGAATCTTTAATATAATATTTACTTTGCATGACTAACTTCTGTAAATATTTATCTATGAAGATGGCTAGAGGTTCTGTCTTACTGCCTTGACTGGCTACTATCCACCTAAAATCAGGGCAATTCAGGTTTTTATGGATTTTAGGAAGTCAAAAAAACCTTCCTAGTTTGGGTTTTTCTACTGTAAAAAACTCCACTGTTTCTTTGTCAATCAAATTGTCTAAAAACATTCTTCTATGCAAGCATCAACAACTCCATATGCTTTTTTAACAGATGCCCATGTTGTTATTTGATAAAACTTGTCATCATTTAGCATCAAGGTCATTTTTTTACATAAAATGTCATATTAAGCAACAAAACCGCATTGCCTTTATCTGCTTTCGTAATATACAGCTTAGTGTCACTTTTTAACTCAAACAATGCATTTTCTTCTTTGTTTAAATTGTAAAATACAGGTTCACTTTTGTCATACATCATTCTCACATATTACCAAAAAAAAGCTTCCAATTCTGGCTTTAGAATTGGATTAAACATGCTAAGTTTTCTGAATAATGCTCTTTCCTGAACCTTATTAGAGTTGTTACATTTAAATTTAATTTCCTAACAAACTCTCTAAGTGCATTTGTGGTATTTATCAAGTCAGCCCTAGCAGAAGGCACAAAAGTCAATCCCCTGCTTAATACCATAAGATGGTGTTTAACAACACATTAGGCAAATTAATAATTTTAAATGAGTTAGTCACAGTACCTTGGTTCAATGGTTGTAATTGTTGTTCCACTTTTTTCCTTTGTAATTCTTTTGGCCCTGAAATCCCTCTTGCCATCTTCTTTTTTCCAGAAGAAATTTCCTTTTGTTGATTGATTTTCCCCCTTTTTGCTGTGGTTTCTGGGCTGCTACTTGAGCCCATGATTTCATACCTGTCCCTCCATCTTGATATACATTCACCTTTTGAAAATTTCCCTTTGTTGGACTTGATGCTAGTATTTCTATAATAATTATTTCCCCTGTCTTGGCAGAGGTTTGGTGGAAAAAGTGGCTTCCCAGCCTGAAAAGGTGAATCTTGTCCATAGCAGTATGGGTGCTCCTGGTCATTCGAAATTGGGTGCTATTCCAAAAAGATTTAATAGCAATACAGCTGCATCTGAGACCACAGACAAATTGTTGTTTGATTGTCTCAAAGGACCAGACAATCTATTTTTATGGAACCTAATTTGCTGAACAACATAGCTGCTATTGAATTGTTGGATTCCTATCTTCATAATCCAAATAGGGTATGTGGTATACATGGCTCTGTGTGAATTATGCTCAGCATTCTATATAGGAAGAACCATTAGAGAATTCTACATGTGAGTGAATGAACCTATAAGAGCAGTAGACAAGACTGATGTAAGCAATGCCTTGACAAAACATGTTAAGAAAAACATTTGTTAGAAAAAAATAAGGCATTTTTCAAATTTGTAATAATTGATGAAGTTAATGGTTTTGATCGTAGTTTGATGTAGAGGATGAACAGGACTGGAAAGATTATTGCTGGCAAATCAGGCTGAATGCATGTATATACACTGGTTTAAATGATAGGGAAAACTTTAAAGTTGTTCTTAGAAGGAAAGGGTTAAGGCATTAAGTGCTTTGGGTCACGTGTTATTGTTAATAAGTGTGTCCATTATACAACTTGGTCTGAAGATGTTCCATGAAGGGAATGAAAGCGCTTACCAGTTGGATTTTTATATAATAGTCAATTTGTGTTTTTGCAGTTCGTTTTTTATTATTTTGCCTTTTTACAGCTATTTTATTTGTTTGTTTGGAAGTTTTGTGAGGTATTATAGATGTGTGTGTGTGTGTGTGTGTGTGTGTGTGTGTGTGTGTGTGTGTGTGTGTGTGTGTGTGTGTGTGTGTGTGTGTGTGTGTGTGTGTGTTATACAGTATATTATATCATCTATATAATTCCTTTCAGATGATAGATGTTCAGGAAGTCAAATATATGGCCAAGACCATATGTATGAGGTTTCAGAAAGTCAAACTGTTTGTATTGTGACTGCAGTACAGTGGAGACAGGGGAACTGTCCCTTTTTCACACTGTAGTGTGATCTTGGAGTTGGCATATATAATTATCAGGGCTTGTAGGGGGAGATGCAGGGTGACTTCCTTTCTCAATCATATGAAGTTTGATGTTCTGAAACTTCAATGTTATAAACTAGATCCAATAATGTATACATAGGTGTACAAACACCTATATATAAATACAGATTATATATATATATATATATATATATATATATATTTATGCTTATATGTGAGTATGTCACTAATCATTGCCAATGAAATTACACAGAATGCAGAGTATCATACCAGTATCTAAGCAGTGCTTTACATATGCTGTTGTAACTCTTCTTACCCCAAAAAACAGAAAAAAACTGCAAATGTATTCTACAAAAATTAAGTAATGACTGCAGATATAAACAATATGGTTACATTTGCGAACATCATTCTCATTAAGTTAAAAACATAATACATATTTCAGTTCAACAGTAGTCAAGAACACTGTTAATAAATTGTGAAGGCTTTATTTGCAGCAGAGATGAACAACTGATTTACCATCGTTGCAAAACAGGTAGAAACAGAACATCTAAATGAAATGTGTTTAAACAGTACTTACAACTTTTTAGAGTACAACTATTCAGGAGGGCTTCGTTCCAATGCAACATGGTCCACATAAAGAGACTCTCAAAGCTGCCCCTACATGTCAAAGGTTCAGAAGTATTCTTGTTCACTTCCTTACAGCAGGAGTAGTGATAATTCCACAAGCAGGGAAGACTGACTAAACATATTCCCACACAGGAAAGGCAAATTCCACTTGTAGAACAGCTTTAATCCAATGTTCCTTTGCTGGACAACAGTTCCCCCTGTTAAAGGCATCTTCTTCTACTTAAGATGCTGGATATTACTCCTCAGAAATCCCTCAAGTGTTGTAGTAAGCACACACCTCATGCCTAGTGAGCACAGGCCTAAAATGCAATATTTTTTTATCCACATTTGACTTCTTATTCCTTCAACAGTGCACCATCTATTGCACACCATGTGTTCAGTCATGGCTTTCCTACCTTCCCACTGTCCCCCTTAAGATTCAAACCTGTCAAAGCAGCCACCATATTACATTACCCTAGAATACTGCTATAGGTTTTTGCACTCAGAAATGGGGTAGACCTGGACAGACCATCTACTTTCTAATGGTAAATTATTTTACTTTGGAATGGCTGTAGTAACAATGCCTGCCTGGCAAGCTTGAATTGCTGTCTGTATGTCTGTACAACCATTACAAATGTGCATGGTCTCACAGCTAATAAAACTTCTGTGCTCAGGAGATAATGCTTAAATGCAGATAATTCTTGTTTACTAGCTAAACACTCTTGTTTTATCACTGACTTTCTTCTCTCAACATTACTTTACCTCTAGCTAATATAGCTATTTAAGTGATTGTTGGCTTCAACAACTTGTGTGACTACTGTGCCTAAATCTACTTCTATGATACTGTGTGCAACGTAAACCGTTTATTAAAACCCAGGACTAGGATGCTTAAACACAATATATGATTCAACTTCTTGAATACCCATTCTGTTCCTTCTGCAACTTGACACTCAAGGAGGCTTCACCTTAATTAAACTAATCAAGGTACATGATACAGTGGAAATGTTTAGCATAAATTAGTGCAAATATTTGGCTAAACTTAAAAGGCCCTCACTTGCATTTGGAGGGTGGATATGGTCCAGTTATATACAGCCTCTACCTTTTTTATTTGAGGTTTAACTCTTGTCCCTTCCTATGCTATATAGTCCAAATACCAAGGTTCAGGCAAACTTAATTTACACTTGCTTGGGTTAATTCTTAAGCCAGCTTGTGATAAGGAATCTAAAACAGCTTGGACCTTGACAAGGTGACTTTCTCAGGTTTCGGAAAATATAGCATTGTCAAGGTACTGTGCTGCATAGCTGCTATGAGATCTAACACTCCTATCCATAAGCCTCTGAAATATTACTGGTTTGCAATGATGGCCAAATAGCATCACCCTATAAGGAAAACATGCATGAAGGTGTGGACAATGCGATTTTCTCCTTAGCAAACAGGGTTAATGTAATTTGCAAATAATCTTTATCAAAGACAGAAATCTAGCCTTATCCAAGTTTTCTATCAATTTTTTCACTATAGGTGTGGCCAGGAATCAAATTATGGTATGCTATTCAAAATGCTAAAGTGATTGAAAAATTTTCTGTTCCCATCAATTTATGGAGCCAGGACAATGGGGCCTTCTATGAATCTTTTATGAACTACAGGTTAAAGAAAATGTTAAGACCCAGGTAGGCCCACTGGACACAAAATCCCTTTACAGGGGCAACCTGGGAGCAATGTCTGGTAGGTGATGTGCTCAAGGACACCCGGTGAGTAAATGAGGGTTAAGGGAATCAAACCCTATATCACATCAACTAAAGCATATAGCCTTAATCCTCTACACCAGCTGTCATGTCTTCATTTGCTGCTTGCTGTTAGGATTCTCGTATTCACTATGTTTTACTGTCATAAATTCACCCAATAATATGTTAAATTAAATTAGTTCTTCCTGGTAGTTCTGAGAATATGTCATGATTCTGAGTATGAATTATTTTGTCTGTCTATGAGATACTGACAATGTTTCTTTTATCCTTACTTCTGAACAAACTGTGGGTTTTTTAACTTTTCAGGAAACATGCTTTCTACAGAAACGTTAATTTCTTTCCAGGATCTCACAACTTTTATGCAATCTATCTGTTCAGGTTTTCTTTTTATGCAGTTTGTCTTATTTTGTAATGTATTTAATTTACTCAATATCTTCAAAAGGATCTACTAAAACTTGTTCTTCTTAATGGGCACTAAAACTCCATTGTTGTCCCCTACCTGAAACTCTTATATGACTCTTTCTATCATATGATCTGCCCCATGTTTCTTGTTTTATTCTCATGAGTTCCTTGACAATAGGCATTAGAATTCTGAACCTATCTTATAGTTCTATGTAATATTGTATCATACTCTGTGATATATGGTTATCTTGTTCCCAGGTTTCCCTTGCTGTGTCTGACAAACTGCGACAACCCTGCACTGGCCCAGTAATCAAGGATCCTCAATCCTCACCACTGGCAACAGTGAGGGACATACACAATGGGAGGATGACAAGCACACACACAGTAAAGTGCAATTTCCCTTAAGAGCACACAGAGAGCACAGTAAGTCTGGGGGCTGGTTTCTCTCTCTTTCCCCAGATCCTCAGTAAGACTCCCCACTGGAACAGCTATAGGGATAAGATCTCAGCCAAGTGGTCAAGCCAAAACCCCAGCACCTTCTCTGTCCAACCAGTGCTTCATGTCCCTGCCCAAGTAGCTGGCACACACACACACACTTTGATATTTGATTTATATACAAACACACAGACACTCCTGGGGAAGGCTGGTACAGGATTACTAGATATGCCCCCATCTGACCAGACTATAGGGTAGTTATCAATGCCACTAACCACTACTTATCAGGTACTATAAGGCCCTTGCAAAGGGTGACCAATCCTACTGTGTAATATTACTATTATCCAAATGGTAATTTTTGACCAAGTGCCAGGCTATTAGAATTGGCCTGCACAATGTCACTAAGTAAATATGCAAGTACTCTGAGAGGTTAAATATGTCTCAGAAATATCAGCCACAAAGATAGGTTTAAATATATTTAATAATAAATAATAAAAGAACAAGACAATACTCAAACAACACAGTAACTACAGAGTTCAGAATCACAGAAAATATTTTAAAACAACATTGCAGGACAGTCTCAAATAAGTACAGAAAATATCTAAACTAATCATTATTATATTCCTATCTATATCTAAGAAATAATATGCCCTAAGTCTTCCTTACAGACAACATGCAGGCAGAAGTGCTGAGTGGGATTTTTCTAGGTCCAGGACAAGATACAAAATGCCCAGTCTCTCTCTGAGAGTTCTTAAATTAATATCAAATATTATTGCTGGGTCAGCTTGGATGACATCATTCTTTGTCACATGACTTCAGTTCCCAAGCTACACCATTTAAATGGTTTCAAATTAAATTTGATGGGATTGAACAGGGTAACACTATATGTTTTTTGGATATAGATTTAACAAGAAAAGTTGGTGAAAAAATTAAAACTAAAATTCACCGTAAGTTTGGTAACAGTAATCATTTATTGCACAGATCTAGCTGCCATCCATCACATTTGTTGGATTCTTTACCCTTTGGAGAATTACTTAGAGTTTATAAATTATGTACTGATAATAAGGAATTATATAAAGAAATGTGTACTTCTATAAACATGTTTTTGAAGAGGGGCTATTTTTTGAAAGATATCCAGAGGGCTTTGGAAAAATTAAAAAATAATTCATTAGTAGCTAGTAGTTCTATTACATATTATTACAGAAAAAAATAATGGTAGTAACCTTAGAAAAGATAAGCAAGAATGTAGACAAATGTATATAGTTGTTTCTTACAATGTTTTTTTCTCAAGAACAAGTTAAGATTATTAAGTATTTTTGGCCATTTTTATTTAAATTTAAGGAATTTTCTGATTCACTATGTAAATTTCCATCTTCTCATTTACAAGAGGTATAAATATAAGGACATCATTGTACACAATAAATTTGTTAAGCCAGTAGAAAAGTTATGTAGTACTTTGGTTAGGCTGGGCAGTAGTGGTTGTACTAAATGCTCAGCATGTAAATACATTATTAATTTTTTTAGATATATTAATGAAGTTTCTTTTAGTCCTAGAGAACATTTTACATGTTTAACTTCTAATGTTATTTCTGTTCTCAGGTGCTCCTGTAATCTCTTTTATACAGGTGAAACAAAGAAAAGTTTTAAACTGAGATTGCAGGGGCGCATTAAAGACATTAAAGTGGAGAATGCTGCTAGTCCTATTGCAATGCATTTTAAGTTATTTCATAATAGTAACCCAGATGCTTTGTAAGCCAGCATTGTAGAACAAGTTAATTGGGGTGTTGGTGATTCTGAGTTTAAGAATAAATATCACTTGTTGTATAAAGAAAGTATTTACATCTTAAAATATAATACTTTAAGCCCTTATGGACTCAATACTGAATGTTCATGGAAACTCATGATATAATTGTGTGTTTTATGAATAATGGATTTATTGTACTAAATGTTTTTTAAGAGAATAATTGATGAATAAATTATTTAATTGTTTGATGGTAGTTAATGTGTGTATAAAATTGCACTGTATTTTTCTCTTGATGCACTCCTAGAAGGCATTTGTTGCCGAAGTGCTAGAGACTTGAGACGTTTTGTAAATAAAGTGTCTGTTGGTAATTTCAGCATTTCTACTGTCCGTTTGTCATATTTCTTTCTATTGGGACTTTTTAGTTGTTGTTTTTGTATGTTGGAATATGGCCAGTGATCCTAATAATCAACTACTAAGGATTCTAAGAGATGACAGTGTGGATGTTACTCAAAAAACTATGGATCATTATGTGGTGTCTAACTATTAGGTGTCTTCAGGAACTGGTTCAAGAGGTGAGCAGAGTTTTATTAATTGGGAACACCTCATGAAATACAGCAGTACACAATGAATTTCAAATCTGTTTGACAGTGTGGGTAAGAACCACTCTGTTTCCTTTTCTATGGATGTGTCTGACATCATTTTTAAATTTGAACAGCTTATGATGAAGGAAACAGCTGTTTACTTAAATATTCTAAGCCTTCAACATTACATCCAGCTTGACATTACACCGAGGGGGCTGCGTGCCTTTAAGAATCCATCTAAGCCTTTTGATGTTTCAGATGAAGCTGAGAAATGGCTTCAAGATAGATGGATTGCAGCTGCTCACCAATGTGCTATTGAGTGGGTGAATATTTCTATAGAATGGGACATTCTATTACAACGCAAGCTGAAGGAAGAAATTTCCACTTTGTGTACATCCTTAGAAGCTAAAATTAGTAGCAGTCATTTACAGACTCAACTAGTTGACATCAATGATAAACTTATAGATCTGGAACAAGATCTTATGAAAAAGAAAAAAAAAACAAAATTACAGAAGGATTCAAGGGGCTACAATAACCATAAGGCTTTCATTTGGAAAGCAAATAAGAGTAGACAACGTTAGCATTTTCTGGTTACTGGCAAAATAGGTAATTCTGGTGCAGGCAGCTCACATCAAGTTTTTTTGGACACTTCTAGAGGCTCTACGGACTGGGATATGGATGACCAACAGTATCCACCTTTGCCTCAAGCTCAAAAGCCTCAATATTTAAATAATAATTTTCAGAATGGGAAGAGAGCAGCAGATTCGGAAAGAAACACTGGGGATGGTTTTTGCCTCAATCAACAAACTGTCAGTTATAGAGGAGCTTATCAACAACATAACAAAAGGACTAGATGGAACTGAACTTTTTTATTGTGACTTTGGTGTTCCTGGTGAGAATAACACTGCTGTGAATTTATCTAAAGTGGATTTAAGTGAAACTTATGTATATTTTAAACAAAGGTCTTAAATTTGTCCCTACTGTGATGCCTAGACCTTATATGTTTAAACTTGAAGTATATAGAATGTGTAGAAAATTACATTTACTTAATTATTTTTTTAAAAGTGATTTAAATGCCGGTTCTAATTATACTTTGATTTCTAATGAAGATATTTCTGACATAGATGACAGCTTTTATTCCTGTGCTTCGGATATAGATGAGATTAATGGTTACTGCTATTTAGACACTACATCTGTGAAATGTTCTAGTGATTTTGTCCTACCTTTTATGCATGAAGGTGTGCAACAATTTTCAGCTATGGTTAATTTCCCTTTAGAACATACACATAAAGAATTTATGCAAACTGGGAATTCTTTTACTTATAATTTGTTAAAAGATGAATGGAAACTTCTTAGAGATATGGGTGAACAACATGAATTGGTATTGAAACCTTCAGTCAAAGGGAACCATTTAGTAGTAATGCATGCTAAACAGTATATGGAAATATACATGGAACATCTTAATAATACTGAAGTGTATTCAAAGGTAACAGTAAGAGATTATCAAAATGCACAAACAGAATTTCAGGATTTACTTTCTAAAGGTTATAGACTTGGGTATATTTTTAAACAAGATGTAGAAAAAAATATATACAATGAAAACAATTCTATAGCTTATCTTTAATGTTTACCCAAGCTTCATAAGAATATGCAACATCCCCCAGGTAGGCCCATTATTTCTGCTACTATTTCTTTTTATACATTATGTAGGTGTATTTTTACATAGTTATTTATTACCTTATGTAATGACGTTACCATCCTTCATAAAAGATTTTTTTAGACAAAATTAAAGACATTGAGTGGACTAAAGAAATGTAATGGGTATCTGTTGACGTTAAAAGTTTGTATACTTCTATTCAACACCAATACTGTTTTGAAGGTATTAAGTTTTTTTTTAGTAGACAGTCCACAAAGTACTTATGTATTAGAACTAATTGAATTTTGTCTTACTAATAATTAATTTTGTTTTTGTGAAGATGTTTATGTTCAGAAAATAGGCACTACCATGGGTGCAACATTTGCCCCTGGCTATGCCAACCTTTATATAGGCATATATGAGGTGGACTATTTATATAAACATAATTTCTTTAGAACTTTTGTTGTTTCCTTTTACAGATTTATAGATGACTTAGTGTTTCTGTATAAAGGTGGCTTGGCTAATCTTTCTGCCTTTATCACAGATTTGGATGTTAATAGGTTTCAAATTAAATTTGATGGGCTTCAACAGGGTAACACTATACGTTTTTTTGATATAGATTTAACAGGAATAGTTGGTGAAAAAATTAAAACTAAAATTCACTGTAAGTTTGATAACAGTAATCATTTGTTGCACAGATCTAGCTGCCATCCATCACATTTGTTGGGTTCTTTACCCTTTGGAGAATTGTTTAGAGTTTAAAGATTATGCACTGATAATAAGGAATTATATAAAGAAATATGTACTTCTATAAACATGTTTTTGAAGAGGGGTTATTTTTTTTAAGATATCCAGAGGGGTTTACCTTCCTGTGTGCATATTGCACACGGGCGAACAGCAATAGTCCGAAAGGCGGTTTGCAAAGTTTGCAAACAATGAAGGGAAAAAGGTTAGAATGTGCAATGAGTGAATGCACAGTGACATTCGCTCATTGCACATTCGGCATTTTGGGGTGGAGTGCACTCTAGTGGGGATAGGAAAATGGTCCCTTTCCCCACTGTAGTGCGATCTCGGAGTTAGAATATTAAAGTAGGGGGGTGTGGGGGGTGCAGGGGGCTTGTCACCCTGCTTTACACTTCATTAGATTTTTTTTCAGCATTAATGTTCGAAAATCAGTGAATCTGCTTTTTGATTTGCTGATTTTCGAACATTTAAAACTGTCGCTGTTTTAATTTTCATGGTTACGATTCACTCATATGAGCAATCGCACCACTGTGATTCAGCTTTGTAAAGATAAGCCATCCAAAGGGCTTTGGAAAAATTAAAAAATAATTAATTAATAGTTAGTAGTTCAATTACGAATTATTACAGAAAAAATAATGGTAGTAACCTTAGAAAAGATAAGCAAGAATGTAGACAAATGTATATAGTTATTTCTTACAATGTTTTTTCTCAAGAACAAGTTAAGAGTATTAAGTATTTTTGGCCATTTTTATTTAAATTTACAGAATTTTCTAATTCACTATGTAAATTTCCTATCTTCTCATTTATAAGAGGTAGGAATATACAGGATATATTGTACACAATAAATTTGTTAAGCCAGCAGAAACGTTATGTTGTACTTTGGATAGGCTGGGCACTAGTGGTTGTAATAAATGGTCAGCATGTAAACATTATTAATTTTTTTAGATATATTAATGGACATTGTTTTAGTCCTAGAGGACATTTTACGTGTTTAACATCTAATGTTATTTATGTTCTCAGGTGCTCCTGTAATCTGTTTTATATGGGTGAAATAAAGAGAAGTTTTAAACTGAGATTGCAGGAGCACATTAGAGACATTAAAGTGGAGACGGCTGCTAGTCCTATTGCAATGCATTTTAAGTTATTTCATAATAGTAACCCAGATTCTTTGCAAGCCATCATCTTAGAACAAGTTAATTGGGGTGTTGATGATTCTGAGTTTAAGAATAAATATCATTTGCTGAATAAAGAAAGTATTTACATCTTAAAATATAATACTTTAAGCCATTATGGGCTTAATACTGAATGTTCATGGAAACTCATGATATAATTGTGTTTTTTATGAATAATGGATTTATTGTACTAAATGTTTTTAAGAGAATAATTGATGAGTAAATTATTTAATTAATTGATGGTGGTTAATGTGTGCATAAAATGGCACTGTTTTTTTTTTATCTTGATGTACTCCTAGAAGGCACTTGTTGCCAAAGTGCTAGAGACTTGAGACGTTTTGTAAATAAAGTGTCTGTTGGTGATTTCAGCATTTCTATTGGCTGTTTGCCATATTTCTTTCTATTGGGACGTTTTAGTTGTTGTTTTTGTATGTTGGAATATGGCCAGTGATCCTAATAATCAACTACTGAGGATTCTAAGAGATGACAGTCTGGATGTTACTCAAACAATTATGGATCATTATGTGGTGTCTAACTATAAGGTGTCTTCAGGAACTGGTTCAAGAGGTGAGCAGAGTTTTATTAATTGGGAACACCTCATGGAATACGGCCGTACACAATGCATTTCAAATCTGTTTGACAGTGTGGGTAAGAACCACTCTGTTTCCTTTTCTATGGATGTGTCTGACATCATTTTTAAATTTGAAAAGTTTATGATGAAGGAAACAGCTGTTTACTTAAATATTCTAAGCCTTCAACATTATATCCAGCTTGACAATACACCAAGGGGGCTGCGTGCCTTTAAGAATCAATCTAAGCCTTTTGATGTTTCAGATGAAGCTGAGAAATGGCTTCAAGATAGATGGATTGCAGCTGCTCACCGATGTGCTATAGAGTGGGTGAATATTTCTATAGAATGGGACATTCTATTACAACGCAAGCTGAAGGAAGAAATTTCCACTTTGTGTACATCCTTAGAAGCTAAAATTAGTAGCAGTCATTTACAGACTCAACTAGTTGACATCAATGATAAACTTATAGATCTGGAACAAGATCTTATGAAAAAGAAAAAAAAAACAAAATTACAGAAGGATTCAAGGGGCTACAATAACCATAAGGCTTTCATTTGGAAAGTAAATAAGAGTAGACAACGTCAGCATTTTCTAGTTACTGTCAAAATAGGTAATTCTGGTGCAGGCAGCTCACATCAAGTTTTTTTCGGACACTTCTAGAGGCTCTACGGACTGGGATATGGACGACCAACAGTATCCACCTTTGCCTCAAGCTCAAAAGCCTGAATATTTAAATAATAATTTTTGGAATGGGAAGAGAGCAGCAGATTCAGAAAGAAACACTGGGGATGGTTTTTGCCTCCATCAACAAACTGTCAGTTATAGAGGAGCTTATCAACAACATAACAAAAGGACTAGATGGAACTGAACTTTTTTATTGTGACTTTGGTGTTCCTGCTGAGAATAACATTGCTGTGAATTTATCTAAAGTGGATTTAAGTGAAACACAAATGTATATTTTAAACAAAGGTCTTAAATTTGTCCCTACTGTGATGCCTATACCTTATATGTTTAAACCTGAAATATATAGAATGTGTAGAAAATTACATTTACTTAATTATTTTTTTAAAAGTGATTTAAATGCCAGTTCTAATTATACTTTGATTTCTAATAAAGATATTTCTGACTTAGATGACAGCTTTTATTCCTGTGCTTCGAATATAGATGAGATTAATGGTTACTGCTATTTAGACACTACATCTGTGAAATGCTCTAGAGATTTTGTCGTAACTTTTATGCATGAAGGTGTGCAACAATTTTCAGCTATGGTTAATTTCTCTTTAGAACATACACATAAAGAATTTATGCAAATTGGGAATTCTTTTACTTATAATTTGTCAAAAGATGAATGGAAACTTCTTAGAGATATGGGGGAACAACATGAATTGGTTTTGAAACCTTCAGACAAAGGGAACCATTTAGTAGTAATGCATGCTAAACAGTATATGGAAATATGCATGGAACATCTTAATAATACTGAAGTGTATTCAAAGGTAACAGTAAGAGAGTATCAAAATGAACAAACAGAATTTCAGGATTTACTTTCTAAAGGTTATAGACTTGGGTATATTTCTAAACAAGATGTAGAAAAAAAATTATACAATGAAAACAATTCTATAGCTTATCTTTAATGTTTACCCAAGCTTCATAAGAATATGCAACTTCCCCCAGGTAGGCCCATTATTTCTGCTACTATTTTTTTTATACATTATGTAGGTGTATTTTTACATAGTTATTTATTACCCTATATAATGAAGTTACTATCCTTCATAAAAGATTCTTTTGATTTTTTTAGACAAAATTAAAGACATTGAGTGGACTGAAGAAATGTAATGGGTATCTGTTGACGTTAAAAGTTTGTATACTTCTATTCAACACCAATACTGTTTTGAAGCTATTAAGTTTTTTTTAGGAGACAGTCTACAAAGTACTTATGTATTAGAACTAATTGAATTTTGTCTTACTAATAATTAATTTTGTTTTTGTGAAGATGTTTATGTTCAGAAAATAGGCACTGCCATGGGTGCATCATTTGCCCCTGGCTATGCCAACTTTTATATGGGCCTATATGAGATGGACTATTTATATACACATACTTTCTTTAGAACTTTTGTTGTTTCCTTTTACAGATTTATAGATGACTTAGTGTTTCTGTATACAGGTGGCTTGGCTAATCTTTCTGCCTTTATCACAAATTTGGATGTTAATAGGTTTCAAATTAAATTTGATGGGCTTCAACAGGGTAACACTATAAGTTTTTTTGATATAGATTTAACAGGAATAGTTGGTGAAAAAATTAAAACTAAAATTCACTGTAAGTCTGATAACAGTAATCATTTGTTGCGCAGATCTAGCTGCCATCCATCACATTTGTTGGGTTCTTTACCCTTTGGAGAATTGTTTAAAGTTTATAGATTATGCACTGATAATAAGGAATTATATAAAGAAATATGTACTTCTATAAACATGTTTTTGAAGAGGGGTTATTTTTTGAAAGATATCCAGAGGGGTTTACCATCATGTGTGCATATTGCACACGGGCGAACAGCAATTGTCTGAAAGGCAGTTTGCAAAGTTTGCAAACACCGAAATGAAAAAGGTTAGACTCTGCAATGAGTGAATGCACAGTGACATTCGCTCATTGCACCTTCGGCATTTTGGGGTGGAGTGCACTATAGTGGGGATCAGAAAATGGTCCCTTTCCCCACTGTAGTGCGATCTCGGAGTTAGAATATTAAAGTAGGGGGTGTGGGGGGTGCAGGGGGCTTGTCCCCCTGCTTTACACTTCATTAGATTTTTTTTTCAGCATTAATGTTCGAAAATCAGTGAATCTGCTTTTTGCTTTGCTGATTTTCGAACATTTAAAACTGTCGCTGTTTTAATTTTCATGGTTACGATTCACTCATATGAGCAATCACACCACTGTGATTCGGCTTTGTAAAGATAAACCATCCAGAGGGCTTTGGAAAAATTAAAAAATAAGTAATTAATAGTTAGTAGTTCAATTACGAATTATTACAGAAAAAATAATGGTAGTAACCTTAGAAAAGATAAGCAAGAATGTAGACAAATGTATATAGTTATTTCTTACAATGTTTTTTCTCAAGAACAAGTTAAGAGTATTAAGTATTTTTGGCCATTTTTATTTAAATTTACGGAATTTTCTAATTCACTATGTAAATTTCCTATCTTCTCATTTATAAGAGGTAGGAATATACAGCACAATATTGTACACAACAAATTTGTTAAGCCAGCAGAAACGTTATGTTGTACTTTGGATAGGCTGGGCACTAGTGGTTGTAATAAATGGTCAGCATGTAAATACATTATTAATTTTTTTAGATATATTAATGGAGTTTCTTTTAGTCCTAGAGGACATTTTACATGCTTAACATCTAATGTTATTTATGTTCTCAGGTGCTCCTGTAATCTCTTTTATATGGGTGAAATAAAGAGAAGTTTTAAACTGAGATTGCAGGAGCACATTAGAGACATTAAAGTGGAGACGGCTGCTAGTCCTATTGCAATGCATTTTAAGTTATTTCATAATAGTAACCCAGATTCTTTGCAAGCCATCATCTTAGAACAAGTTAATTGGGATGTTGATGATTCTGAGTTTAAGAATAAATATCATTTGCTGTATAAAGAAAGTATTTACATGTTAAAATATAATACTTTAAGCCATTATGGGCTTAATACTGAATGTTCATGGAAACTCATGATATAATTGTGTTTTTTATGAATAATGGATTTATTGTACTAAATGTTTTTAAGAGAATAATTGATGAGTGAATTATTTAATTAATTGATGGTGGTTAATGTGTGCATAAAATGGCACTGTTTTTTTTATCTTGATGTACTCCTAGAAGGCACTTGTTGCCGAAGTGCTAGAGACTTGAGACGTTTTGTAAATAAAGTGCCTGTTGGTGATTTCAGCATTTCTATTGGCTGTTTGTCATATTTCTTTCTATTGGGACTTTTTAGTTGTTGTTTTTGTATGTTGGAATATGGCCAGTGATCCTAATAATCAACTACTGAGGATTCTAAGAGATGACAGTCTGGATGTTACTCAAAAAATTATGGATCATTATGTGGTGTCTAACTATAAGGTGTCTTCAGGAACTGGTTCAAGAGGTGAGCAGAGTTTTATTAATTGGGAACACCTCATGGAATACAGCCGTACACAATGCATTTCAAATCTGTTTGACAGTGTGGGTAAGAACCACTCTGTTTCCTATTCTATGGATGTGTCTGACATCATTTTTAAATTTGAACAGCTTATGATGAAAGAAACAGCTGTTTACTTAAATATTCTAAGCCTTCAACATTATATCCAGCTTGACATTCCACCAAGGGGGCTGCGTGCCTTTAAGAATCCATCTAAGCCTTTTGATGTTTCAGATGAAGCTGAGAAATGGCTTCAAGATAGATGGATTGCAGCTGCTCACCGATGTGCTATTGAGTGAGTGAATATTTCTATAGAATGGGACATTCTGTTACAACGCAACCTGAAGGAAGAAATTTCCACTTTGTGTACATCCTTAGAAGCTAAAATTAGTAGCAGTCATTTACAGACTCAACTAGTTGACATCAATGATAAACTTATAGATCTGGAACAAGATCTTATGAAAAAGAAAAAAAAAACAAAATTACAGAAGGATTCAAGGGGCTACAATAACCATAAGGCTTTCATTTGGAAAGCAAATAAGAGTAGACAACATCAGCATTTTCTGGTTACTGGCAAAATAGGTAATTCTGGTGCAGGCAGCTCACATCAAGTTTTTTCGGACACTTCTAGAGGCTCTACAGACTGGGATACGGATGACCAACAGTATCCACCTTTGCCTCAAGCGCAAAAGCCTCAATATTTAAATAATAATTTTTGGAATGGGAAGAGAGCAGCAGATTCAGAAAGAAACATTGGGGATGGTTTTCGCCTCCATCAACAAACTGTCAGTCATAGAGGAGCTTATCAACAGCACAACAAAAGGACTAGATGGAACTGAACTTTTTTATTGTGACTTTGGTGTTCCTGGTGAGAATAACACTGCTGTGAATTTATCTAAAGTGGATTTAAGTGAAACACAAATGTATATTTTAAACAAAGGTCTTAAATTTGTCCCTACTGTGATGCCTAGACCTTATATGTTTAAACTTGAAGTATATAGAATGTGTAGAAAATTACATTTACTTAATTATTTTTTTAAAAGTGATTTAAATGCCGGTTCTAGTTATACTTTGATTTCTAATGAAGATATTTCTGACTTAGATGCCAGCTTTTATTCCTGTGCTTCGGATATAGATGAGATTAATGGTTACTGCTATTTAGACACTACATTTTATTTATTATTTATTTTATTTTATTTTACATTTGTTGACCGGGCTAGTCTAGCTGGATACATGTCCTTTTTCAGTAGATGCCCGGGGAGAAAAGCTCCAACATAATGAAAAGACATGGTGCATTTACACACATAAGAGGTAGGATTAACATAGGATGAAAGACAAACAAAAAGGTTGTGCATGCTGATTATAGGACATTCACATAGTCTTAAACAAGGATAACATGGTAACATATTAAAGGTAAGAGATAAGGATTATGAACTCTGAAAAGGGGGGAGACTAAGGTGGTGAGAGGTCTACAGGTTAGTCTGGTTCTGAACAGGGGCATAGCCAGTGTGACTTAAGGTATTCTTTGAGATTATTTTTGAATTGATTAAGTGAGGTCATAATTCTTAGGTTGTTTGGAAGGGAGTTCCAAGGCTTTCCAATGGAGTTAGTGTAGAGAGCATCGCCACCCATATTCTTAGATTTAATGGTGAGTATTTGAACACTGTTTGACGATCGAAGGCAGTTTAGGTTGGTGTAGGGGGTCAGTATACTGCTCAGTGACTGAGTTCTATCCGGGTGCTTGATTATTTTAAAAGCTTCTGTGAGTTGGTTGAGTTTGAGAAGATTAGGCAATTCCAACCAGCCAATTTTCTTTAGGTTAAGGCAGTGGTGGGTTCGATAAGGTGCTCCTGTTATAAATCTGGCAATGTGATTATAGGCAACAGAAAGCATATTGAGTTCTCGCTTTTTGAGAAAAGAGAGTACTGGGGAGGCATACAAGAGTGTGGAGAGGAGATGGGTGCTAGCAATGGTTAGTTTGGCAATAGGGGTTAGAAAGTTCTTTATTCTGTACATGGACCCGAGTTTCTTGTTTACAGTTTTAATGGTTTGGCTAATGTGTATGTCAAATTTGAGCTTGTGGTCAGTAGTGACACCTAATAGTTTGGTGCTAGAGACAGGGTCTATGATGGTGCCATTGATGGATTCAACATGGAAGGAGATATTGTTTGGAATTGGAAGTTCTTTTCCTAGGGGTGTGGATACGGAGGGGAAAAATAGAAGCAGTTTGGTTTTTGATAGATTGAGTATGAGTTTCAACTCGGAGAACCATTTTTCAACTATAGTAAAACAGTGTTGAGTAGTTGTTTGGAGTTTCGAGAGAGACGTCCGTACAGATCAGGGTGGAGTCATCTGCATATTGAATGCAGGTGGCTTTAGGGATGACAGAGTGGAGATCATTTATGAAGACGGAAAAAAGAAGGGGACCAAGTATAGAACCCTGAGGAACACCAATGGTGTTTGGGAGCAGGTCAGATAGCCTGTTTTGCCACTGGACAGCTTGTTGCCTACCAGAGAGGTAAGCCTTGAACCAGTTTAGGGCTAGGTTGTCAAGATGTAGGCTTTCCAGGGTGGAGAGTAGAAGCTGGTGATTAACCATATCAAAGGCTTTCGATAGATCAAGAAAGAGGGCGGAGGATATTAGTTTGTTATTACGGTTATTATTGATGGAGTCAGTGAAGGAGAGTAGGGCAGTGGTTGTACTGTGGTGGGGGCGAAAGCCATGCTGGGAGTTAGACAAGAGACTATTACGGGTTAGGTAGTGTAGGAGTTGTTTGTGAACACCTTTCCATAATTTTAGCTAGAGGAGACAATATTGCTATTGGTCTGTAGTTGGAAGTTTCAGTGGAGGTACCTCCTTTATGAAGAGGGATGATGTAAGAAACCTTCCAGATAGAGGGAATGGTGGTTTCAGTTATAGTCCTGTTGATCAGGATTGATATGGGATAGGCGATTGCGTCAGACGCGATTTGTAAGTATTCCGCTGGGAGGTGATCCGCTGCTAGGGTGGTAGATTTAAGTTTTTTAAGAGGGTACGAATATAGGAGGTAGATTCTGGTTCTAAATTAAAGGAGGGGGAGCAGAGTTATTCATATGAGTGGAGGGAGTGGAGGTAGTAGTTAGCTGACTAGCTAGGGACTGGATGGTCTCGGTATAAAAAGAGTTAAAGGTGTTGGCTATGTCTTCTGGGTCTTTCCCAATGAGTTTCTCAGGGGTGGGGGTAGTAGATTTACCTGGATGGAGGAGGTTATTAAATCCCGCCCAGAACTTCTTTGGGTTATTCTGGTGTTTATTCTGGAGGTGGCAGAAGTACTGTTTTTTGTCCTGGGTAATGGCTGATTTAGTAGAGTTTCTAAGCTGTTGAAATTTGATGCGATCTAGGGGGGGTTTAGTAGCTCTCCATTTATCCCAGGCCTGGTCACAGAGTTTAATTTTGGTTTTAGTTTGTCTAGATAGCCAAGGTGCTACCCGTTCCTTGGATCTAATTTGTCATTTTGGGGCATGAGAGTCAAGTATGTTAAGGAACATGTCATTAAAGTAGGAAACGCTCTCCTGGAGGGGTAGAGTTTTTAGGATAGACCAGTTACAGGACTTAAGTTCTGCAAGGAATAGTTGTGGGTCAAATTTCTTTTTGTTTCTGACTAGTCTGTATAAGGGGGGGTTGGTAGTTGGGCATTTATGTTTAATAATATAGGTAATAAGGTGGTCACTGAGGTCGTTGGGGAGGGTCCCAGTGGTATAATTATATGGATCCTTATTGGTAAGAATCCAATCAATGGTGCTCTCTTTTGTTGGGTATTGCCAATTCTAGTTGGGGATAGAAGATTTTGGGAGAAACCATGTAAGTTAATAGGATGTGGAGTTATGTGGGCGGAGCAGTGAGACCAGTCTATATTGACGTCTCCAAGTACTATGGTTTCTTGAGGGTAATTGGTGGATAACCAGCAGAGGGTTTGCTCCAAGTTTTCTGTGTTCTTTCCTGGTGGGATGTAAATTCCTATAAGGTTGATGCATTTCTGGGTGTTTAGGCATATCTTAAGGGCAATAAGTTCTATATTAGAGACTTTAGGAGGTTGTAGTGGATTCCTTATAATGTTCATAGTATTCCTAAACATAACAGCTATTCCACCACCCTTTTTGTTTATCCGATCAGTCCTGAGAATATCGTACCCAGGTGGGAGAATCTCTTCATCCTTAGTGGGAGGTTTTAGCCAGGTTTCAGATAGGCACATAATGTCTGGAGAATGAGTGGCTAACATAGCGTGTAGTTTATGAACCTTGTTGTTTATGCTTCTGAGGTTAAGATGAAGTATGAGTAGGGAATCTGTAGAACTTCGGGCTGTTTTAGAGGGGTTCGAGTCTAAGACTGTGGTAGGACCTGGATTGGGGTGGATATCGCCATCTATGGTGATGCATTTTTTCAGGTGATCTAAGAATCTTAGTAGTTTGTATAGGATTTTAAGATTAGCTTTGATATTCGTTATCTTGGGATGACGGAGGGTGAGATACACTGTTTTGGGGGATAATGTTTTGTCAGGATGGGGGGAAAGTGAGATAGGATTAGAGGAAAGATTTGGATGGGTGCTAGTGTAACCCTTGGGGAAGAGGATGCCTAACAAAGTGTGGTTTTCATAATTTGTTGAGAAATGAGCAATAAGAAGGAGTATTATTGTCAGAGAGGTGATAGTATGTGTAATTTTGACCATGGTGTAAGGAAGAGAAAAGGCTAGTGGGGGGAGGGATTGTAGATATAACTTAGTAATGGAGAAAGGCCCAGTATGAGGGAGGAGTAGTAATAAATTGAGGGGCGGACCTGGTTGCTAAGGGGGAAGGTGGGAGGGGCTGGCTAACCCTATAAATGTAGAGGTAGTGGGGGCGGGTGGGATATGGGGCAGGGTGGTGAGCGGAGCGAAGCGGAGCGGGGAATACACCGCCAGGAGTTCGCAGGGTCTTAGAGCCAAATTACAGTGAGTTTATAGTCTGTTCCTTTAACATTTGCTATAGCCAGTAAGAATGATTTAATTTTCTAGAAATACTGTATGTACTCTGCTTTTTAGCCTTTGCTGGAGCCAGTAAAACTGATTTAATTGTATGTGAATACAGTTTGTACTATCAGTTAGTATAAAGGTACTGTCAAGCTTCTGCCAGCGGGACGCTATTCCTGGCTAGTACAGATTTGGTAATGAAGTAATCTTTACCCTGTAACACTTTAAGTGGATAACTTAAATTTTAAAGTTAGTGGACTGTTCTGTGCGTTCGCACCGGGTTGGAGTTCAGGTAGTAGCGTTGTGGGTCTTGGGAGCCACGTGGAGAATTAGTTAGAGAGGGGGGCTGCCTGTAATAGAATAAGGGAAAGAGACAGTTTGTTTAGAATCACAGCGATTGCCCTACTTAAGCATAGAGGCTACTGTATAAGCACACTTAATATCAATGCAAGAATTGGTAACATGGATTACTTAGTATAAGGCAGAAGGATTTACAATACACAGTTCAGTCGCCATTAATCTATAACAAGGGGTAGTCAGCATAAAACAGAGTATGAACAGTACAGAGTTCAGTTGCCAGTAAATCTGAACAGAGTAGATATTTAAGCCAGTAGTGGGTAGTTATAGCTGAGATGTACCAGGCATTCTATCATACTGTAGCTTGTTTCCCGCCTAACCCTAACTTTATTGGGTAGCATAAGTTTAGTTAGGAACAAACGCTGTGAAATGCTCTAGAGATTTTGTCCTACCTTTTATGCATGAAGGTGTGCAACAATTTTCAGCTATGGTTAATTTCTCTTTAGAACATACACATAAAGAATTTATGCAAACTGGGAATTCTTTTACTTATAATTTGTCAAAAGATGAATGGAAACTTCTTAGAGATATGGGGGAACAACATGAATTGGTTTTGAAACCTTCAGACAAAGGGAACCATTTAGTAGTAATGCATGCTAAACAGTATATGGAAATATACATGGAACATCTTAATAATACTAAAGTGTATTCAAAGGTAACAGTAAAAGAGTAGCAAAATGCACAAACAGAATTTCAGGATTTACTTTCTAAAGGTTATAGACTTGGGTATATTTCTAAACAAGATGTAGAAAAAAAAAATTATACGGTGAAAACAATTCTATAGCTTATCTTTAATGTTTACCCAAGCTTCATAAGAATATGCAACTTCCCCCAGGTAGGCCCATTATTTCTGCTACTATTTTTTTGATACATTATGTAGGTGTATTTTTACATAGTTATTTATTACCCTATGTAATGAAGTTACTATCCTTCATAAAAGATTCTTTTGATTTTTTCAGACAAAATTAAAGACATTGAGTGGACTGAAGAAATGTAATGGGTATCTGTTGACGTTAAAAGTTTGTATACTTCTATTCAACACCAATACTGTTTTGAAGCTATTAAGTTTTTTTTTAGGAGACAGTCCACAAAGTACTAATGTATTAGAACTAATTGAATTTTGTCTTACTAATAATTAATTTTGTTTTGGTGAAGATGTTTATGTTCAGAAAATAGGCACTGCCATGGGTGCATCATTTGCCCCTGGCTATGCCAACCTTTATATGGGCCTATATGAGGTGGACTATTTATATACACATACTTTCTTTAGAACTTTTGTTGTTTCCTTTTACAGATTTATAGATGACTTAGTGCTTCTATATAAAGGTGGCTTGGCTAATCTTTCTGCCTTTATCACAGATTTGGATGTTAATAGGTTTCAAATTAAATTTGATGGGCTTCAACAGGGTAACACTATAAGTTTTTTGATATAGATTTAACAGGAATAGTTGGTGAAAAAATTAAAACTAAAATTCACTGTAAGTTTGATAACAGTAATCATTTGTTGCACAGATCTAGCTGCCATCCATCACATTTGTTGGGTTCTTTACCATTTGGAGAATTGTTTAGAGTTTATAGATTATGCACTGATAATAAGGAATTATATAAAGAAATATGTACTTCTACAAACATGTTTTTGAAGAGGGGTTATTTTTTGAAAGTTATCCAGAGGGGTTTACCTTCATGTGTGCATATTGCACATGGGCGAACAGCAATTGTCCGAAAGGCAGTTTGCAAAGTTTGCAAACACCGAAGGGAAAAAGGTTAGAATGTGCAATGAGTGAATGCACAGTGACATTCGCTCATTGCACATTTGGCATTTTGGGGTGGAGTGCACTATAGTGGGGATCGGAAAATGGTCCCTTTCCCCACTGTAGTGTGATCTCGGAGTTAGAATATTAAAGTAGGGGGGTGTGGGGGGTGCAGGGGGCTTGTCCCTCTGCTTTACACTTCATTAGATTTTTTTTCAGCATTAATGTTCGAAAATCAGTGAATCTGCTATTTGATTTGCTGGTTTTCGAACATTTAAAACTGTCGCTGTTTTAATTTTTGTGGTTACGATTCACTCATATGAGCAATCGCACCACTGTGATTCAGCTTTGTAAAGTAAACCATCCAGAGGGCTTTGGAAAAATTAAAAAATAATTAATTAATAGTTAGTAGTTCTATTACGAATTATTACAGAAAAAATAATAGTAGTAACCTTAGAAAAGATAAACAAGAATGTAGACAAATGTATATAGTTATTTCTTACAATGTTTTTTCTCAAGAACAAGTAAAGAGTATTAAGTATTTTTGGCCATTTTTATTTAAATTTACGGAATTTTCGAATTCACTATGTAAATTTCCTATCTTCTCATTTATAAGAGGTTGGAATATACAGGACATATTGTACACAATAAATTTGTTAAGCCAGCAGAAACGTTATGTTGTACTTTGGATAGGCTGGGCACTAGTGGTTGTAATAAATGGTCAGCATGTAAATACATTATTAATTTTTTTAGATATATTAATGGAGTTTCTTTTATTCCTAGAGGACATTTTACGTGTTTAACATCTAATGTTATTTATGTTCTCAGGTGCTCCTGTAATCTCTTTTATATGGGTGAAATAAAGAGAAGTTTTAAACTGAGATTGCAGGAGCACATTAGAGACATTAAAGTGGAGAAGGCTGCTAGTCCTATTGCAATGCATTTTAAGCTATTTCATAATAGTAACCCAGATTCTTTGAAAGCCATCATCTTAGAACAAGTTAATTGGGGTGTTGATGATTCTGAATTTAAGAATAAATATCATTTGTTGTATAAAGAAAGTATTTACACCTTAAAATATAATACTTTAAGCCATTATGGGCTTAATACTGAATGTTCATGGAAACTCATGATAAAATTGTGTTTTTTATGAATAATGGATTTATTGTACTAAATGTTTTTAAGAGAATAATTGATGAGTAAATTATTTAATTAAAAACCACTTAAAAATGCCAAAGAAACAAGTGGAGTGGTAGGAGAAAGCTGGTGAAGAAGCTGATAAAAATCACGCTGTAATCACTCCAACCAAATTGTTTATTAGGTAAGCGCTTTTGGTGGTAAAAATATTCCACCTTCTTCAGACCAAGAACAACCTCTAACAATACATTTATATAGTCCTGTTACTCAATTGATTAATAATTTAATCTCTAAAAATCAATTAATTAATCAATTAAAGTACAAGATTCATTTAAATAAAAAATAATGATAATAACCATAGATAATGTGAATACAATACTAACATACTATATACCATATTAACTCACAAATCATTTTTAAAAAGTATCTAATAAATGACATAGTAAATGGTACTAAAAACACTTAGAGAAAAACCTACAGTAATATATATTACATAAGATGACAGTCCCCAAGATAGCTAAAAAAAAAAACTATACTAAAGAAAAAGCAAAAAAACAACTCTATGTATATATTTTATATATAATCGCTACTACATAACTATTTATATAACATATGTTTAAAATATATATAGTAAATACATGCTAGTCAAAAACAACTATGCTAAACGCTATTCTAAGACTATATAGATAAAAATTAATATATGAATTAAAACTGGTTAATTATGCATACCTTAATTAAAAAACATATATATATACTATATTGGTATACTTATATATAACATTGTTAGCTTATCTATTTAATTCTTTCAGTTTTAAAACATGTTTAATGGAAACATAATAATTTAAACCGGGAAAGATGTATGCAGCAGTTTTAATTTGCCAATACAACTCATTCGGTTCTAGTAAAAGTTGCCAAGGTCCCCCTCTCGGATCTAAAGGTGTCTGATGTACAACTAAAAATAAAAACTCATGAGTTGGAAATTGCAAAATATGTCTTGCAAGAGCATTGTTGACGTCCCCTTTACTAACTGCATAGTAGTGCTCGTATATTCTCTGTCTTAATTTCCGCTCGGTCTTCCCTATGTAAAATGAGGGACAAAACTGACAGCATGCTATGTACACAACTGCTTTAGACTCACAATTAAAGGGACCATTAATTTTGTACTCCTTATGATTAATGTTAACAACAGTGGTCACCTGAATGTACTTACATTGTGTGCAATGCCACCATACCTTTATATGCCTGTTGGTACTGTCCTTGATTCCTTTTCTTGTAATTCTCCAACATATTTTTAAGATTCAGACCTCTCCTAAAAGTAAAGTGAGGTCTGATACCCAGCTTAGTACAGATAGATGGTTCTTCCAAAATAACTGCCCAATTTTTAATTTTATTTTGTCTGTAGTTATGGCAAGTGGGAGTGGAGATGGTCAAAGTGGGTCGCAACCACTTTTTACGCAATTATCTGACAACACTGATGCTGCTGTGGTGAACAGTCAAGATTCCGGTGAGGTGAACGCCGTTGGAAACTTGACTATTTTAGTTAACATGCTCCTTGGGAAAGTAGAAGCGCTTTCCCAAAAATTTGATGATGACACAAGAACAGATAAGTATTTTAATACTCCAGGTCTGGCAGGCTTGCCAGGTCAACTGTATGCAACTTCTTGCTCCAGTGATGCACAGCTTCGTTTACCTTCAGGAAGCATTAGAGAAGGTGCACAGGAAGGAAACATTACTCCTAGGCAGGATACAAATGCAGCAGGGGAGCGTTCCACCCATAGGGAAGACCGAGCGGAAATTAAGACAGAGAATATACGAGCACTACTATGCAGTTAGTAAAGGGAATGTCAACAATGCTCTTGCAAGACATATTTTGCAATTTCCAACTCATGAGTTTTTATTTTTAGTTGTACATCAGACACCTTTAGATCCGAGAGGGGGGGCCCTGGCAACTTTTACTAGAACAGAATGAGTTGTATTGGCAAATTAAAACTGCTGCATACATCTTTCCCGGTTTAAATGATTATGTTTCCATTAAAAGTGTTTTAAAACTGAAAGCATTAAATAGATAAGCTAACAATGTTATATATAAGTATACCAATATAGTATATATATGTTTTTTTTAATTAAGGTATGCATAATTAACCAGTTTTAATTCATATATTAATTTCTATCTATATAGTCTTAGAATAGCGTTTAGCATAGTTGTTTTTGACTAGCATGTATTTACTATATATATTTTAAACATATGTTATATAAATAGTTATGTAGTAGCTTTTATACATAAAATATATACATAGAGTTGTTTTTTTGCTTTTTCTTTAGTATAGTTTTTTTCTTGTGCCATCTTGGGGACTGTCATCTTATGTAATATATATTACTGTAGGTTTTTCTCTAAGTGTTTTAGTAGCATTTACTATGTAATTTATTAGATACTTTTAAAAAATTATTTGTGAGTTAATATGGTATATAGTATGTTAGTATTGTATTCACATTATATATGGTTATTATCATTATTTTTTATTTAAATGAATCTTGTCCTTTAATTGATCAATTAATTGACTGATTTTTAGAGATTAAATTATTAATCAATTGAGTAACAGGACTATATAAATGTATTGTTAGAGGTTGTTCTTGGTCTGAAGAAGGTGGAATATTTTTACCACCAAAAGCGCTTACCTAATAAATGATTTGGTTGCAGTGATTGCAACGTGATTTTTATCAGCTTCTTCACCAGCTTTCTCCTACCACTCCACTTGTTTCTTTGGCATTTTTAAATTATTTAATTAATTGATGGTGGTTAATGTGTGCATAAAATGGCACTGTTTTTTTATCTTGATGTACTCCTAGAAGGTACTTGTTGCCGAAGTGCTAGAGACTTGAGACGTTTTGTAAATAAAGTGTCTGTTGGTGATTTCAGCATTTCTATTGGCTGTTTGTCATATTTCTTTCTATTGGGACTTTTTAGTTGTTGTTTTAATATAAACAAAATCCTCTAAGTTTATATAGGGCCTTTGTTTAAAATCTGTCCCAGGTTTTGGAGCTTTGGCCTCCTGATTATTGTTGGCTTCGTCCATGCACCCTTTACTAAAAGGTCCAGAGGTATGAAAGTACAGGTAAAAACGTCTATTAAAAAGAGTAAATATGAAGTATCCATTGTTATATAAAGTTTAAATACATAAAAGGAATGGAAAGTGTACACGAGTGTGATCACCTCCTTAAGAAGGTTTTAAAGGCAGTTCAGATGAGTACATACAAGCTACTGTATTCCAGTGAAGTTTTACAATAGTATATAATAGTCTGGGAAAGACAAAAATTGAAGGGGGGTGCGATTATTGAAGATACTGCAGTTAATTGAATGACTATGAATTGGAATGACCATCATTAACCTATATTTCTAGTGGTTCACTTTTGCAGAGTTGCTGTACATATCTGTGTGTGTTTGCTATCAAACTCAGCTGCTCATTGCAATGAATGACACTGAAATGCCTCAGTGTGTGCTTCGTTGAACTTTGAAAATTCTGAGATGAATGCTGCCTTATATACACCCATGAAAGCTAATTGTATGTTTGGAAAATTAATATGAAGGGGGGGGGAGGCTTCAACAGCAGATTGTGACATAGGTAACTAGTAGGCATGCAGTCCAAGAGACCATTGAGGAGCCTGGCCTTATTTCCTAACTGCCACAGAATACTGTCTGGTTAAGTGGGTTAATCAAAGTTGACTGAATCTTATAGTCTTAATCTTCTGTTTTAACTGTCATTCTTTGTTTGAAATCAACATATAACATCATTTACAGTACCTGAAAAGTTACAGTGAAAGTTTGCATTCCTGAAATGTGGTATAATATTTTATTAATGACAATGCTGGAATGTCATTTGTTTGTCCACCCGAAATACAGCATATTACTTTTATTTCTGTAACTTTTACTGCTTGTCTGTTTAAGGAGAATACAATAGTTCTTTGTGAAATACTGACTATCTTTTCATTTACCCCTGAGATACTGTAATCATGCAGCAATGTATGAATGATGTCACTAGCAAATCAGCATTCCATGTCAATCATGCCACATTTGCATATTGCATCACCGGCTTCTGGCATGTCAGTCACGCAGGCCATGCCCAATCCTGTATGAAACTGTTGGGGGGTTAATAGACATCAACAAAACCCAATGAATTAATATGTTATGTGGATATCCCACCACTGCCAAACAATTAATATGTGACACCCATGCAGTGGCCCAGTAATCAAGGAGCCTCAATCCTCACCACTGGCAACAGTGAGGGATGTACACAATGGGAAGATGACAAGTACACACACACAGTAAAGTACAATTTCCCTTAAGAGCACACAGAGATCACAGTCAGTCTGGGGGCTGGTTTCTCCCTCTTTCTCCACATCCCCAATAAGACTCCCTACTGACAAAGCTATAGGGTTAAGATCTCAGCCAAGTGGTCAAGCAAAAACCTCCAGCACCCTCTCTGTCTAATCAGTGCTTTGTGTTCCTGCTCAAGTAGCTGACACACACACACACACACACACACACACACACACACACACACACACACACACACACACACACGCACATGCACACTTTCAGATTTGATTTATATACAAGCACATAGACACTCCTGGGGAAGGCTGGCACAGGTTTACTAGCTATGCTCCCTTCTGCCCAGACTATAAGGTAGTTATCACAGCCATCAACCACTACTTATCAGCTACTATAAGGCCCTTGCAAAGGGTGACCAATCCTACTGTGTAATGTTACCATTATCTAAATGGTAGTTTTTGACCAAGCGACAGGCTATTAGAAGTGGCCTGTACAGTGTCACTAAGTACATATACAAGTACTTTAAGAGCTTAAATATGTTTCACAAATATCAGCCATAAAGATAGGTTTAAATATATTTAATTATAAATAATAAAAGAACAAGACAATACTCAAACAACACAGTAACTACAGAGTTCAGAATCACAGGAAATATTTTCAAACAACATTGCAGGACAGTCTGAAATAAATACAGAAAACATCTAAACTAATCTTTTATATTCCTATCTATATCTAAGAGATACTATGCCCTAAGTCTTACTTACAGACAACATGCAGGCAGAAGTGGTGAGTGGGATGTTTCTAAGTCTAAGACAAGATACAAAATGCCCAGTCTCTCTCTGAGAGTGTTCTTAAATTAATATCAAATATTATTGCTGGGTCAGCTTGGATGACATCACTCTGTCACCTGACTTCAGTTCCCAAGCTACCTCAATTGTCAGAAAGTACAAGTATTTTTAGCATCTCTCTGTGAAAAATACATATCTTTCAGAACTGTGCCGCTTCTAGGAAGTCATAGAGCAATAAAAACACTTTACATTTTAAAAACAGCAATTACATTTCTTGAAGACAATAGAAAAAACTTCTACCTCTAGACATCCTGTCTCCTTGCTGCATTAAATAACTTATACCACATCGTAAAGCACTTCAATTTTCAATTTATTTTCTTGAAGTTTAGCAAGTTAACTCTGTATGTTCCAGCTTCTACTATTAAAATATACATTTGCACAGGTATATAGTTTATACAGATTTCTGTTCTTTTTCAGGGTACCATGTGGTTACATTCTTGAAGCTCAGTACATAACATACAGTTCTGTATAATCATATCAGTATTCACAAATGACATATGATTATTTACAAAATTCCAGATAGCTGGGCTGGCAGTGTCACACAAGCCTCACAGATGTGTGCTGTACAGCAGTCCAAAGGAAGTTAATCCAGTTGAGGCACTGGATACTTCTCTTTCAGTGAAAATAATGTATGGAACCATCTGGTTCAAAATTTCTCATCTTGTTATGTCTCTTTACAAAGCATGGATTTTAATTCTTTTAAAAACGTTCTATTATCCCATTTGTTTGAAGGGTATATACAGAGTTTCCCAGCTGTGTCACCTTAAAGAATAGACATAGTCCATGTATTACTATGGGCATGAATGCAGTGCCTTGGTCTGCATGGATTTTTCAGTGAATTCTTACCTTAGAAGATAGTACAAATAGTTCTTTCACTGCAAACTTAACATTTACTTATTTTAGGGGAACTGCTTCTGAGACCCTCATGGCATAATCAGTGATTACCAGTTTGTACTGGTGATCTTTACTTAACTTCAGAAGGGAACCCAAGACCCATGGCTGTTTGCTCAAATAAGACTTACATTACAGTTAAGGGTATCAAAAGGTTTCCGAAACAGTGAGTTAGGAGCTGTCTTCCGGCAATCTGGATAAGCTGCAAAGAAATTTTCTGTTTTGTGCATAATGTCTGATGACTAAAATCTAGGAAAAATTCTAGCCTTTGTTTTGTTTTGTTTCATCCATGCCTGAATGCCGATGCAAAATGCTGATATGGACCAACTTCATTATGGAGGTTTAAAAGATTTTTAAGTTTTTCTTCAGTATCTATCTCTCTTTTTGTTACTCCACAAAACTAGCCATTTTTCATTTGAAATACGTGCATGAAGTAGGATTTCTCCAGTCAGTGATCTCCCTTTTAATTGTTGCTGTTTCTATACCTGCTTAATTGACATGGCTTATTTAGAGTCCAGACAACTCAGTGTTTATCCTTAGACTGACATAAGTTTGAAGTTGTAGCTGTTCCTCCAGCAAAGGCAGGTACTTCTTCCTCTCCATCACCTAACTCCTCTTCTACAGAGGGCGATTCATGATATTAATGCTCTTTACTCTGGGATGCTGGTAGGTTTTCTGTCTCCAAATTATTTCTGTTTCTACTTATTGTATTAATAGATCCATGTTTGCATAGTCGTCTGGTTAATTTCCTTCTTGTTTGCTCTTCTTCTGTGTTTCTACATTTGTTTCCCCTGTCATAAGTACTGATTCCTCTTTATCAGGCTCTGTACTGACTTATCTCAGTACTTTGACTGCTAGTGTTTTATGCAGAGTATCTTAAACTGTGAGTCTTTCCCTGCCCATCTCTACTGACTCTTTCCACAGTCTTACCCACCAGAGTCTTGGTCAGTCTCCAGTTTTATTTTTTTCTTCCCTCCAGATTCAGGTTACTATTTTTGAAGCAATTAATTGCACAGCTTTATCTTTATTAGGGCTGTAGTTCTGTCACTGCATTGGGGTTTGCCCCTCTCCCAACCATTTTCATAACCCTTTGAAATGGGTAAAGTCCTGCACAGTTGTCACACCATGTATCTGATTAGGCAATAAAACTACTGGTTGTAGTATCGTTCTGAGAATAGTCTGTGCTTCTGCTTGAGTTATTGGATACTCTTGTCTCTGTGTGCACACAATATTTTACATTTCTGAGTGCTAGCAGTTTCTGCATATGCAGTGGCTTAATGCTAAGTTATAATTTAGAATGAAAGCAAGTGACAGTGGTCTTCCCTGAAGTGCCATTAGACCCCAGACCTGTGTTTATATGGCTGTAAATTCCAAACAGCTGGAATACCTGTTGTCTCTGATTACAGATTAATTATTAATGTTATATCTATGATTGGTCTTTTATGTTATTCAAGACTGCCTGAGTTTTCTGCTATGGCAGAGTTTTATTTTGTTTGTACAGAATGAAGGAATACATCTGTGCCTGGAAAATGCTTCAGGCCACTAGTGAGACAAGCAGACACCCAAGCTGCCAGAACAGGTTATGGCCTACTCCACAGTAACACAGAATGCTGTATAATCATCAGTATTCCCAACCCAGTTCTCTGTAATCATCTAGTGCCAGTGGCTACCACGCCCTCTGCCCCACCTTCATAGTTACTGATACCATGCCTGGATACTTATTGTCAGAAGCTTGATTCACACATGATCTCCTGGTATAGGACTGTACTTTTTTGTCTTCTGGTTAATCACTCCAAATGCACAATAATATCATCTGTGTATTAAGCAAATCAGTTTTACAGAACTTAACAACATTATAGTCTATCAGTACAATATTTCATTTTATTCTCTGTCAGCAACAATGCTTCACTCCATTGAATGTTGCTTTATTGTGTGTCAGTGGAGTAACAAGTAGCACCCTTGCCTTTTCTGCTGGAAGATCAGAAGGCTTTGAGTTCTATTCCCACTTAAAGTGATTGGTTTACTCACACTGCATTATGGGATTGCTGCACTCCTGAATTGTCATCCTTTGGATGAGGTATTAAACTAAGGTCCCATTTAACTGAGTTGTTCACGGTTCTAGTAGATTTAAAAGATCCTTTGGAAAGTATCAGGGAGTGTTCCATGATGCCCTGGCCAAATTTCCTTACTAGTAGAAATTCCAGCTTAAGTCTCCCTTGAAAAGAAGCTGTTAGTCCAGTACAGCTAATCCAGTCAAGAAATGATTAATAAAATAAATATTCTCCTTGATTTTTTAAATATTGCAGAAGATATTTCATTCACTAAAATTATAGTACTCTAACATTAGCTTTATCCTTCTTCCTTTCATAGTGTGAGAGGAATAAAAAATAACAGACAGTAAGAAATAATATCAAAATTTAGAATAAGTAACTCAAGAATGCATATGTACAAATTAGCACATGCAAAATGATTACTGAAATCCTTAACCAGAAATACAGTATGTGAAAATGTATGCAGTGAGAAAACGTGCAGTGTGAAACAAGGTAACAGTCTTACATTAGTCTAGGAAACACATTATAATAACCAACCCTGTAATGGACACCAGTAAGGACACATCACATTCTGCACACTGTGTTCACTTCTGGAGATTAGAAAGAAGAAAGTAAATTAGGTTGGTAGAAAGCTCACAGCAAATAATTATTAGGCAGTAGTTGGTATTTAACTGATGTATGATGAAAAACACAGAATGGTGAGCTTGTCTGCATTAAATCAGAGAAAATTGAAAGAAGGTATAATTTAAACACACTGCACTCTCTAATGACAATTGGAAAAGGTGGAACTAAAGAGAAAGGATGGAGGGGAAAAAAGGAGACATAGACAGAAGCTGGAGAAGAATGTTTTGTTAGGCATGGAAAAATACCACTTCTCAAATAAGGTTTAGGACTCAACATTGCAAAAGCTCATGAATTCACAGACACAGACACACACAAATAAATGCCCATGTGTGCTCAAACACACAGACACACACATGTACACACACATCACACGTGCATGCACATTTGTACACACACACATACACACACACACACACACACACACACACACACACACACACACACACACACACAATGTGCATACATGCCTAGAAGCAGTTTGGGGATGTTCAGTTTATCTACAGCTAGTGGCATAGATAGGGTGGGATGAAGGCAGTTGCCCTGAATTCAAAGTGTCAGGGTGTGAAATTAGAAGCATTTGCTGTCAAATCTGAAGAGCTTGAGTAATCTCTTTGTGGTCTAGGACAGTATTGACATTCAGAAATGAACGCCAATACTGCATTTTTAGTCAGGGGTGAAGCACTCAGCACTTTTTGTATGGCATGTTACAGCTGCAAATCGTTTGTTGCAGCTGGAGCAAACAGTTTTCTTTTTCCCTTTCCTGAGAACTAAGCTGGAGAGCCAAATACTGTGAGGTAACAAAGCTAACCACTGCACTTCTGAGCCACACTTTATAGTCATCTTTTGTTGACTAATTCAGGGAAGAGAGATAAGACTGAAATTGCTAAGAGTATTTTCCATAGGATAACTTGAATTATCAAATGAAGAAGAACTAGAGGCAGACACAAATAGTGCATATCTTATACAGCATTTTTCACAGTGACCATTTTCATGAGCTACATTATCATGGTCTTAACATGAACAATAAGAGAAAGAACATACAGTGAAGTTTATAGATAATCAGGATAAAGAGTAATTTGCAATTTTGCAAAACTAATGTGTGTGATTCTGTATCTACAGAAACTACACGTATGTGAAAAGTGCAGGAGAAGTTTGAAAATAGACTGCATTGCTTTTGCCTCCTCTCCTCCTATTGAAACTGACTGGCAGGTTGGACTGAAAATATAGGGTTGTCCCAGAGAAGAACAAAGGGTTAGGGATCCATCCCACATGTGGAAAGATTAAGACAGGAAGGGGGGGACTGTGTCATAGGGAAATAAAAAACAGAGGCATAATTCAGGCAGTCCACATTCACATAAAACCTATTGTAGTCAGCTTACAGAATTATTCACTTCAGCCATGACCAAGAGGGATAGAGAAGTGGCAGATTGCTGTTTGTGGCCTAGCTGGAGTACAGAAGAAGGTAGGGCTATATTGGATGTTCTGTAAGTGATGGCTGAAGGAAGAAGATTAATATAAAAATAAAGCATTTTTACATTCATAATGTTTTGTTTGATGACAGAACTGGAAAGTGGGCGAGATATAGAGCTGGGAGTAGTTTTCCAAAAGGTTTAGGGGATTGGTGAGGAGCATTGTTCTTCTGGCTGAATGTAGGCTCCTATTGTGGATGGTTTGCATTATATTTGTTAATAGGCAACATGTGTTACTGTTTGTTTGCAAACCAGGGTTAAAACATTTGGGTTATTGCACTGTGTACTTCAAGAGAGTAAATATGGTTGAATGTTTTGTTTAATGCTTGGGATATTTCAGTATAGGGAGTAAGTTTGTTAATATCACATGTATTAAGAATTGTTGCTTGACTGTATGCATCTTTTAATGTGTTAGACTGCTAGAAAGAAATATTTGAAGTTGATTATTTACTAGTGTCAGATTGCTAGATATTGATGCTGACTCAACTGACAAAGATATTTTAATTTAGGATTAGGAAGAACAATGTGGTAATTTGATCATATAGGTCATACATGGTCTGACATTGTG